>NC_092727.1:126068113-126215404 GCF_047496885.1 Scyliorhinus torazame
GGTCAGAATATACCTTATTAAGCCCATTAGCTAGTTTTTAAAATTTAATTGAAAACTAAACAAGCACTTTGACCAGGAGAGTTTCACTCAAAGAATCAGACAAGTTTAATATGAGCTTCTTGCAATCTGCTAAGAGTAGGTAGGTTTTGTTCCTCTGTAATATCATAAATAAACAGAACTCGGTACCTTTTAAACTGTCACATTTTTCACATCCAAGTTGATTTTACAGTTGTTGGCTACTAGAGGCAGCAGGTTAAAATCTACTTTGAATCTATATAGACACATTTAGCTCTTTATTATATGTGTTCTCCACGCCTCTGTATTACTAAAGACAACACCCAACAGCAACCACACAAGTTAATACATTTCTGTATGTTTGTTCAATAATGGACATAAAAGAAAGTTCAAATATAATTTCACTTACGTGTGCCATCCTGTTCACTTAGGTTCCGCCCCTATAGTCCCATCATTAATAGCCTGCAAGTTGCAACAGACTGAAAAATACAACCGCTCTCTCCATGGGACTCCCTTGCCTGGGCACGACAGGCTGCATGCACTAACTACAACGTATAGCTCATCTAACCTCTCAAAATCACACGGCAGCATGCCCCCCCCCCCCCCCCAGTTGTGTAAAGACGGTCATGTGATATGCCCATCATTTCGAAACCATGACAGCTGCTTCTGTAGGAATGCAAGGATCCTTTAGCTGTTGCCCAGCAAGTCCTTTCACAGATACAGTTGGTGTGTATATTCTCTGGCAAATACATCAATGTTCATTCACAGTAAAACAGAATGAAAAACAATCACTAAAATATTTCTCTCCCCCCTCAGTTTTAGCTCGTACAAATATAATTTAATTTAACCCTAAAGGACTTCACTTGCTTCTTAAAAATAGATTCACAGTTTCAATTCAGTATGCTTGTTATCAATGTGTCCAAGAACCTCTGTCCAATACATTACAGGATGTTCAGAAGGTGGCAATACTTGTTGTAACCAAATATGTGCGTGCTAAAAACAAATGGTTCCTTTGTTGCTGTTTTTTTTTTTAAAAATAGTATATTCATAATATGACCTTAAAGGGTTAGCCTGTTGTGGTCATTACCAAAATGTAGCACTGTGTACAGCAGCAAATAGAACAGAGAGAACAAAAGGTTCATAGAGCTAAACCTCAATGATCATATTACAAATGCAAATACTTGCTAGTAACATTTTCCTCAGTTTAGTACATTAATAAATCCACAATAGACCTAAGTGACGTGTCAAATTTAGCCTATGAGTAAGCAAGATAATCCTCAGGTACTATCGTTTAATGTTCAAAATTAAATAAACTCCTGAAATTATTGCATCTAACTATCTGGTTTATATTCACCACATACACTTCGCACCTCAGCATATAGGCACAAACTGGTGACATATGAAAGTTTACTTGTGACCAATCCAAGTTTTCGAACTTTTCAAAAACAGCTTTAATGTATATCGCATCTTGAATGTAATATATTTACGGCATTTCAGACACAGACAAGTCAGCAGTAATTACCAAATGCACAATCAAAAATGGTATCAGGAACCTTGCAAAGTAACAATCTGAAAATACTCGAACGTGTTCTAAATAGTGAAACACTGAAGACAGTTGAAAAAATTGATGGAGGGAATCAGAATACTGGGAGGTCATGAATGCAGAAAGTGGTGTGTTCCCGAAATCACCAACAAGGGCTTCCAACAAAGGTAGTTTCTTCCTGAGCTCAACAGCTGCATACAGCACATGTGCTCCTGTGGATAACTCCCGCTCCCGCCACGTGACCTGAGCATGTGGTTAGGTATTGTAGTCTTTGTGGCCGGTGTCCTCACTGTTAGCAACATAGGACATTTCATTTGTGTGTTCATCAAGTGCAGGATACACTGCATTGGGCTCTGTAAGAGTCTTCATGTCTGCTGGTGCAGGGGGCTGGTACCATAGGCCGGATGACTAAGTGCAGTGATATCTGTTAGTGTTGGTTCTGCTACTTGCAGAGGGTGATGCACACATTGTGGGCAGTGTCTAAGGCTACCACGTAATGGGGCATTATGGTGTGTGGGGCATTATGGTGTACCACTGCCAACTGATCATGGCCACATGCAGTCTCGCATCTTGATCATAAATGTGTTTTTCTTCTCACTGTGTTGCAGGTGGGCATCATTCACATTGGTTTCAAGTTTAGGCTACAGCAGAGCCTTAGCAGTAAGGAATCGTGTCCCTAGTGCACCTAGACAAAGGTTTGTTGTGTTGACGAGGGAAGGCTTCGTCATTGTGGATTTTGTAGGCTGAGGAATGCAGCACAGTAGTCTATGCAATCAATCTCTGGTCGGCTGAGCGAACTGCATGTACTGCCAAACTGTTTGACTGTGGGTATAGGGGGCTGCTCATGACATGCCTGACACCCCAAAGGGGCTGGTTTAGCACAGGGCTAAATAGCTGGCTTTTAAAGCAGACCAAGGCATGCCAGCAGCACGGTTCAATTTCCGTTCCAGCCTCCCCGAACAGGCGCCGGAATGTGGCGACTAGGGGCTTTTCACAGTAACTTCATTTGAAGTCTACTTATGACAATAAGCGATTTTCATTTTCATTTCATTTCATTTCAAAGTCTGCCTACCTTCCACAAGGCACAAGTTAGGAGTGTAATGGAATACTCTCCACTTGCCTGGATGAGTAAAGCTCCAACAACACTCGACACCATCCAATTCAAAGCAGCCCACTTGATTGCTACGCCTTCCACAAACATTCAATCCCTCCACCACCAAGGAACAGTGGCAGTCTACAAAACGCACTGCAGGGTCTCACCAAGGTTCCTTAGGCAGCACCTTCCAAACCCACGACCACAACCATCTAGAAGGACAAGAGCAGCAGATACCTGGGAACCCCACCACCTGGAGGTTCCCTTCCAAGCCACTCACCACCACGACTTGGAAATATATTGCCGCTCCTTCACTGTCGCTGGGTCAAAAGCATGGACTCTCTCCCGAACAGCACTGTGGGTACACCTACACCTTATGCACTGCAGTGGTTCAAGAAAGCAGCTCACCACCACCTTCTGAAGGACAACTAGGGATGGGCAATCAGCAATGCCCATATCCCATAAATGAATTTTCAGAAAATGTTCAGAGTCCATTGCAAGGTTGCAAAATTCAGCAGAGACAAATTGCCGAACATTGTCTGTCATGAGTCTCTGTGGGATGCAGTGTGTAATGAAGTATCTCTTAAGCTGGAAGAATACTGTTTTACTCATCATGTGTGGCATGTAATAGAGTTCAAACCGTGCAGAATACAAATCAACCAATACTAAATGTTGTTTACCATTCCACTCAAAGATGTCAGCTGCTGTGAATGGAGGTCCAGGACCTAATGGAAACGCAGCGATTCCCCTGCTTTATGCGCCTGGAGTGCATTGCATGGTGAAATCTAGAGGTTTCCCTTTCCATGTTTGCCTACATGGAGTGCCAGTACAGTGATTCCTTGGCCTGGGCCCTGTATCTGGTTGCTTCCAATCTGGGTGCCCCTGGTGTCGCACCTCTGGAGGGCAGTAGGGATGACAAAATGTGAGCCACACAGTATTGGTCCATCCTGTACAGTAAGTTTATCTCTGATGGCAAAGAATATGCTGAGCTCGTGAGGAAGTTCCCTTGACGATTCTGACCAGCCCCTCATGGTGACATTTGCCTCCATGTGATATTGACATGCAAGGCCGGTTTGAGTTCCTGATTTTGACACGAGGACAACACCTCTAATGCCTTCCTCATGATCTGCGGTGGGTCAGAAATCTCTGAAGGGGGCATCAGCCAAGTACAACTTGCCATGTTTGTAGATGGCCACGGTTGTAACGTTGCAACTTTAGCATTATGCATTACAGCCAGAACAGACGCAGTGTGGAGAGGCTTCTTTAAGATGGTTATGAGTGATCTGTTTCAACAGTTGCAGAATGGCCGTATATGAAATATGAAATTTCTGACAGGGAAAGACTAAAGTTCCTTTTCGATCTCTGCATTAGGGCTGGGAGGCATCAGCTGATATGAGAAAAGGTACTCGAAGATCAAAATATTATTACCGGTGGGGCTACAAGCACTAAATCTGTTGAAGACTTCTGTGTGGTGCTCTTGCCAGCATCATTTGAATCTTGGTGAAGTTGACAAAGAGGTCCAGTGACCTCACTATAACACTAGATTGAGATAATTTGTCATACCAAGAAAGCACTGAAAAGAGTGCTTGTTCACCAGAATGGCCATCTGTCAAATAGGCATCGTCTCGGCTGGATCGTGCTTTACACCATCAGCTGTAAGTAAATGGCTGGAAGGAACCTAGCTGATCCTGAATCTGTATTATGCAGGGTTAAACTTTAAATAAATGGTTTGATTCTGTCAACAAGGATAAGATGAAGACATGCATCATATTCGTGCACAGTACCACCCCAAAGAAGGATGTCATCAACAATGATATCACAAGGTTGGCCCGAGAAGAAGTGCTCCATGCACAACTGGAAAAACCTCACTACCAGTGGAGATCCCATAGGGTATACAGAGAAAACAGTATTTGCCTACAGGAGACATCAATGTGGTTAGTTTTGAGGATTCCTCAGCTAACAAAATCTGCCAGAACATACATTTTGCATTGAGAATGCTGAACACCTTGGCATTTGGCAGGTCTGCTATCACCTATTCCACTGTCTTCGTAGGGTGATGTGGATCTGAGCAACGCTTTGTTCAAGTGCACTGGGTCAATACATATCCTGACCGTTCCATTTATTTTTTTACTGCAGCCACCAGCTTGTTAATTAGTTAATTGGATTAAGCCAGTTTTCAGAGACTAGAGTCAGACAGTATAAAGGTGAACCTCTTACAGTGCTGACTTTGTTTGCACTGGAGTGCTGAATTTGGGTTTCATTAGAGTGCTAAAGTGAGAGTTCTGTGACTGAGGGTGTTTGGTGAGGAGGGAGCAAGGTGCTCCTTTCATTTCCTAAATTTCTTCAATCCCGGGGAGCCGGGAGTTTACAAAAAAGTGCAGCTGACTGGGAGGAGAGGCGGAGGGCGAAGTTCCACCAGGTTCACAGGGCAGAATGAAATGAAATGAAAATGAAATGAAATGAGAATCTCAGCTACATTCTGTAAGGTAAGAGTTGTTCTTTTTTGTGCGTGTTTTTTTTGGGGGGGGCTATACAAATATAGAGGGTTCACTTGAGAGAGTAGCAGCAGTATATATATATATATTTTGTTTCCTTTTAAATCTTTTTGGGAATTCAGCTTAGAGGGGATGGAAGCTAGGGCAGTTGCATGTTCCTTCTGTAGGATGTAGGTGGTGAGGGACACCACTGGTGTCTCCACTGACTACACCTGCAGGAAGTGCACCCAACTCCAGCTCCTCAGAGACCGCATTAGGGAACTGGAGCTGGATGAACTTCGGATCATCCGGGAGGCAGAGCGGTTGACAGAGAGGAGATACAGGGAGGTAACCACACCCAAGGTTCAGGACAAGAGTAGCTTGGTTAGTCAGGGTAAGGAATGGGAACGGGCAGACAGTGCAGGGATCCCCCGTGGCCGTTCCCCTTCAAAACAAGTATACGGTTTGGATGCTGTTGGGGTGGGGACCTACCGGGGGAAGGCTATAGCGGCCTGGTCTCTGGCACGGAGCCTGGCATTGTGGCTCAGAAGGGAAGGGGGAGAATAGAAAAGCGATAGTGATAGGAGACTCAATGGTTAGGGGAACGGATAGGAGATTCTGTGATAGCAAACGAGACTCCCGGTAGGTATGTTGCCTCCCAGGTGCCAGGGATGTCTCGGATCGAGTCTACAGGATTCTTAAGGGAGAGGGGGAGCAACCAGAAGTCGTGGTGCACCTAGGCACCAATGACATAGCTAAGAAAAGGGATGAGGATCTAAGAAGTGATTTTTAGAGAGTTAGGTTGGAAGCTAAAGAGCAGGACAAGTAGAGTAGTAATCTCAGCATTGCTACTGGTGCCACGTGCAAGTGAGGCAAGGAACAGAGAGCGAGTGCAGCTGAACATGTGGCTACAGGGCTGGTGCAGGAGGGAAGGCTTCAGATATGTAGATCATTGGGATACCTTCTGGGGAAGGTTGGACCTCTACATGAAGGACGGGTTGCACCTAACTGGAGGGGCACCAATATCCTGGGTGGGAGGTTTGCTAGAGCTCTTCAGGAGGGTTTGAACTAGTTTGGCAGGGGGTGGGAACCAGAGCTACGGATCAGAGGATAGGGTAGCTGTTGAACAGGCAGAAATAGTATGCAGCAAGTCTGTGAGGAAGGATAGACAGTTGATGGGGCAACGTTTTACTCAGTGGGATGGGTTAAAGTGTGTCTGTTTCAATGCAAGGAATGTCAGGAATAAGGGAGATGAACTTAGAGCATGGATCAGTACTTGGAACTACGATGTTGTGGCCATTACAGAGACATAGATTTCACAGGGGCAGGAATGGTTGTTAGATGTTCCGGGGTTTAGCTGTTTTAAGAAGAATAGGGAGGGAGGTAAAAGAGGAGGGGGAGTGGCACTGTAAATTAGGGAGTGCATCACAGCTGCAGAAAGGGAGGTAGTCAAGGAGGGTTTGTCTACTCAGTCAGTATGGGTGGAAGTCAAACAAGAAAGGAGCAGTCACTTTATTGGGAGTTTTCTATAGACCCCCAATAGCAGCAGAGAGGTGGAGGAACGGATTGGGTGGCAGATCTTGGAACGGTGCAGAAGTGACAGAGTTGTTGTCATGGGTGACTTCAACTTCCCTAATATTGACTGGAACCTCCTTAATGCAAATGTTTGGTTGGTGCTGATTTTTGTCAGGTGTGTCCAGAAAGGATTCCTGATTCACTATGTAGATAGGCCGACTAGGGGGGAGGCCATATTGGATTTGGTTCTTGGCAACGAACCAGGCCAGGTGCAAGATGTCTCGGTGGGAGAGCATTTCGGTGACAGTGACCACGACATCTTGACCTTTACCATAGTCTTGTAGATGGATAGGATGGGAAGGTATTTAAATGGGAGAGGGGAAATTATACTGCTATTAGACAGGAGCTGAGGAGCATATATTGGGAACAGTTGTTCTCAGGGAAATGCACAACAGAAATGTGTTGTTTTTTTAAGGAGCACTTGCTGCGAGTGCCGGATAGTTTTGTCCCACTGAGACAAGGAAGGAATGGTAAGGTGAAGGAGCTTTGGATGATAAGAAGTGGAGCTTCTAGTCAAGAGGAAGAAGGAAGCTTATACAAGATGGAGGAAGCAAGGATCTGGCACTGCTCTAGAGGGTTACAAGGTAGCCAGGAAGGAACTCAAAAATAGACTTAGGAGAGCTAGAAGGGGGCATGAAAAAGCCCTGGCGGGAAGGATTAGGGAAAACCCCAAGGCGTTCTACACTTATGTGAGAAATAAGAGGATGATCAGAGTGAGAGTAGGGCCGATCAGCGATAGTGGAGGGAACTTGTACCTACAGTCTGAGGAGGTAGGGGAGGCCCGTAATGAATGTTTTGCTTCATTATTCATTAGAGAGAAGGACCTTGTTGCTAGTGAGAACAGCGTAAACCAAGTTAATAGGCTCAAACAGGTTGATATTAAGAAGGAGTTTGTGCTGGAAATTTTGAAAAGCCTCAGGATAGATAAGTCCCCTGGGCCAGACGGGATATACCCAAGGTTATTACAGGAAGCAAAGGAGGAGATTGCTGCGCCTTTGGCGATGATCTTTGCATCCTCACTCTCCACTGGAGTAGTACCGTATGATTGGAGGGAGGTGAATGTTGTTCCCCTGTTCAAGAAAGAGAATAGGGAAATCCCTGGGAATTACAGACCAGTCAGTCTTACGTCTGTGGTGAGCAAAATATTGGAAATGATTCTGAGAGATAGGATTTATGATTATTTAGAAAAACATAGTTTGATTAAAGATAGTCAGCATAGCTTTGTGAGGGGCAGGTCATGCCTCACAAGCCTCATTGAATTCTTTGAGGATGTGACGAGACACATTGATGAAGGTCGGGCAGTGGATGTGGTGTATATGGATTTCAGTAAGGCATTTGACAAAGTTCCCCATGGTAGGCTCATCCAGAAGGTATGGGGGCATGGAATACAGGGAAATTTGGCTGTCTGGATACAGGATTGGCTGGCCGAAAGAAGACACTGTGTGGTAGTGGATGGAAAGTATTCCGTCTAAAGATCGGTGACCAGTGGTGTCCCGCAAGGATCTGTTCTGTGACCTCTGCTCTTTGTGGTTTTTATAAATGACTTGGATGAGGAAGTGGAAGGGTGGGTTAGTAAATTTGCCGATGACACAAAGGTTGGTGGAGTTGTAGATAGTGTTAAGGGCTGTTGCAGGTTACAACAGGACATTGACAGGATACAGAGCTGGGCTGAGAAGTGGCAGATGGAGCTCAATCTAGATAAATGTGAAGTGATTCATTTTGGAAGGTCAAATTTGAATGCTGAAGACAAGGTTAAAGGCAGGATTCTTGGAAGTGTGGAGGAACAAAGGGATCTTGGGGTCCACGTACATAGATCCTACAAAGTTGCCACCCAGGTTGATAGGGTTGTTAAGAAGGTGTATGGTATCAGGAAGTGGGTGGTGGGGGAGGGGTCGGCATGGGAGCGTATGGAGGCGGCTTCATGCAAGGGCACCAGTCTGGGGGCGTTGGTAACTGTGCCTCTGCCGTTCCCGCTGGCACGGTACTCCACCAGCCCCATGGTGGTGGTGGCCTTGAGAGTCTGGAGGCAATGGAGGAGACATGTGGGAGCAAAGGGAGCATCGGTCTGGTCCCCAATCTGTAATAATCACCGGTTTGCCCCGGGAAGTATGGATGGGGGTTCCAGATATGGCGGAGAGCAGGGATTGAGAGGATGGGGGATATGTTTATAGAGGGGAGCTTTCCGAGTATGAGTTTGGGTTGGCGAGGGGAAATCAATTCAGGTATCTGCAGGTGCGGGACTTCCTACGTAAACGGGTGTCAACCTTCCCGCTCCTACCGTTAAGGGGGATTTAGGACAGGGTAGTCTCCAGAGGGTGGGTAGGAGAAGGGGGCGTCTCTGACATTTACAAGGAACTTATGGGGTCAGAGGAGACGCAGACCGAGGAGCTGAAGCGCAAGTGGGAGGAGGAGCTGGGAGGAGAGATAGAGGATGGTCTATGGGTGGAGTCAACGCGTCCGCAACATGTACCAGGCTCAGCCTGATACAATTTAAGGTCGTTCATCGGGCTCACATGACAGTGGCCCGGATGAGCAGATTCTTTGGGGTGGAAGACAAGTGTGCAAAATGTGCGGGAGGACCAGCGAACCATGTCCACATGTTCTGGACATGTCCGAAGCTTAGGGGATTTTGGCAGGGGTTTGCAGATGTCATGTCCACGGTGTTAAAAACAAGGGTGGCACGGAGTCCAGAGGTGGCGATTTTCAGGGTGTCGGAAGATCCGGGAATCCAGGAGGAGAAATAGGAAGCCTTTGCTTCCCTGGTAGCCCGGAGACGGATACTATTAGCTTGGAGGGACTGAAAGCCCCCGAAGTCGGAGACCTGGCTATCGGACATGGCTAGCTTTCTCTGTTAGGAGAAAACCAAGTTTGCCTTGAGAGGGCCTGATGCACAATCAATCACTACTGCAGCGAGATTGTAGTCCAATTGAAGGCTTTAATGAACAAGTAGTTACCCCAGCAGCTCCGGTACAGAATGACTGCTGTGGGTGAAACACAGACTCTTATGCTCCACCTGCTGGGCGGAACCAGCAGGCAGGTTCCACCACTCATACTACAGTATATGGTACATCCCACCTAGGTACCGCGATACTCCTAATATAGCCTACCACATTCACCCCCTGTTTAAAAAAAAAAGAGTCCGGCGGGGGTGGTGGCCTTGCTTTTACAGTGGTAGAGGTTATAGCGGTACCCTTCGGTGCCTTTACATGCAATATACATATTTACAGACAATTATTTACAAGTTCATTTTACAATGAAACTATCAGCCGGTCGGGGGCCCTGGTCGTCCTCTGCGATCGTCGCAGTCCCGGCGGTGATGCTGGCGTCAGCTCAGGCATCCGTGGCTCTGGGAGCATGTCGTCTTCAGCTTCATCGCATCCGGATGGGGCCAGTGGGAGGACGGATCCTCCTGGGAAGGGGGCTGCGGTGGTGTGCGCCAGTGAAAAAATGGTTGGGGTCGGGGGGGGGGGGGGGGGGGGGATCCAGCGGGGGCCAGATCCCGGAGGGAGACCTTGTCTTGTCGGCCGTCGGGGTGCGCCACATAGGCGCACTGGGGGTTAGCATGGTGGAGATGTACCCTCTCGACCAGTGGGTCCGACTGGTGGGCCCGTACGTGTTTGCGGAGTAGGACGGGTCCGGGGGCTGCCAGCCATGTTGGGAGCGAGGTCCCCAAGGAGGACTTTCTAGGGAAGGCAAGGAGACGTTCATGAGGTGTTTCACTGGTAGTAGTGCACACTAGTGATTGGATGGAGTGAAGTGCATCGGGGAGGACTTCCTGCCATCGGGACACTGGGAGATTCTTGGACCGTAGGGCCAGTAGGACGGCCTTCCAGTTCTCCCTCTCTACCTGCCTGTTACCCCTGGGGTTGTAACTGGTCGTCCTGCTGGAGGCAATGCCCTTGCTGAGCAGGAATTGACGCAGCTAGTCACTCATGAAGGAGGACCCCCTATCACTATGGATGTAGGCGGGGAGACCAAACAGGGTAAAGATGCTGTGGAGGGCTTTAATGACGGTGGCAGCTGTCATGTCGGTACAGGGGATGGTGAAAGGGAACCGGAAGTACTCATCAATCACGTTTAAGAAATACGTTTTGCGGTCGATGGAGGGAAGGGGCCCTTTGAAATCCACGCTGAGGCGTTCAAAGGGGCGGGAAGCCTTCACCAGGTGCGCTTTCTCTGGCCTGTATGAGTGCGGCTTGCACTCCGCGAAGATTTGACAGTTTCTGGTTACGGCCCTGACCTCCTCGATGGAGTAGGGCAGATTGCGGGTTTTAACAAAGTGGATGAACCGGGTGACAGAGGTTGCCGTGGAGGGTCCGGTGTCGGTCTACTTGTACACTGGCACAAGTGCCGTGGGACAGGGCATCAGAAGGCTCGTTGAGCTTCCCGGGATGATACAAGATCTCGTAATTATAGGTGGAGAGCTCAATCCTCCACCGTAAGATCTTATCATTCTTAATTTTGCCCCGCTGAGCATTGTCAAACATGAAGGCTACCGACCGTTGGTCAGTGAGGAGAGCGAATCTCCTGCCGGCCAAGTAATGCCTCCAATGCCGCACAGCTTTGACAATGGCTTGGGCCTCCTTCTCGACGGAGGAATGGCGGATTTCTGAGGCGTGGAGGGTACGTGAAAAGAAGGCCACGGGTCTGCCTGCCTGATCGAGGGTGGCAGCCAGAGCTACGTCTGATGCGTCGCTCTCGACCTGGAAGGGGAGAGACTCATCGATTGCGTGCATCGTCGCCCTGGTGATGTCTGCTTTGATGCGACTGAAAGCCTGGTGGGCCTCTGCCGATAGGGGAAAAACCGTGGACTGTATTAGTGGGCGGGCCTTGTCTGCATAATTGGGGACCCACTGGGCGTAATAAGAAAACAAGCCCAGGCAACGTTTCAGGGCCTTGGGGCAGTGGGGGAGAGGAAACTCCATGAGGGGACGCATGCATTCGGGATCTGGGCCTATGACTCCATCATGCACAACGTAGACGAGGATGTCTAGGCGATCAGTGCTAAACACGCATTTGTCCTTGTTATAGGTTAAGTTAAGGATTTATGCGGTATGGAGGAATTTGAGGAGGTTGGGGTCGTGGTCCTGCTGGTTGTGGCCGCAGATGGTGACATTGTCGAGGTATGGGAACGTGGCCCGCAGACCGTACCGGTCAACCGTTCGGTCCATCTCCCGTTGGAAGACCGAGATCCCATTTGTGACACCAAAGGGAACCCTTGGAAAGTGGTAGAGCCGCCCATCTGCTTCGAATGCAGTGTTCTTGCGGTCGTCCGGGCGAATGGGGAACTGGTGGTAGGCTGATTTAAGGTCTACTGTGGAGAAAACCTTGTATTGCGCTATCTGGTTGACCATTTCAGATATGCGGGGAAGAGGGTACGCGTCGAGATGCGTATACCTGTTGATGGTCTGACTGTAGTCTATGACCATCCTATGTTTCTCCCCGATCTTTACAACCACCGCTTGAGCTCTCCAGGGGTTGTTGCTTGCTTCCTTTAGTAACCGTTGGACTTCCGACCTAATGAAGGTCTGGTCCTGGGCACTGTATCATCTGCTCCTGGTGGCGACGGGTTTGCAATCAGGGGTAAGGTTTGCAAACAGAGAAGGCGGGTCAACCTTGAGGGTCGCGAGGCTGCAGACAGTGAGGGGGGTATGGGGCCGCCGAATTTGAACATTAAACTTTGCAGGTTACACTGGAAGTCCAGTCTCAGGAGTGTGGCAGCGCAGAGATGGGGGAAGACGTAGACTCGGAAGTTATTGAACTCCACGCCCTGGACCATGAGGTTGGCTATGCAGTACCCCCGGATCTCCACAAAGTGGGAGCCAGAGGCCAGGGAGATCTTTTGTTTAATCGGGTGTACAGCGAGGGAGCAGTGTCTTACCGTATTGGGATGGATGAAGCTCTCCGTGCTCCCAGAGTCGATCAAGTAGGATGTCTTGTGCCCATTGATGAGTGCCGACGTCGTAGCGGTTGAAAGCGTTCGGGGCTGAGACTGGTCCAGTGTCACTGAGGCAAGTTGAGGCAGAAGCCGAGAGATCTCATCAGGCGATACATGGCCAGCCGAGTCGGGGTCCTCAGACGTCATCCAAGATGGCTGCCCCCATGAATCGCACATGGCCTGTGAGGAGTGGAATGGCAGTGGGCCCGGTTCGCCTGTGGAGACAGTGGCAGCCGACCGGGCCTGGCATACTGCCACGAGGTGCCCCTTCTTCCCGCAGCCCTTGCAGATTGCGGATCGGGCCAGGCAGCGTTGCCGGGAGTGTTCGTTTTGCCCGAAAAAAATAGCATCGCCCCCCCCCCCCCGGGGCTCCTGGCTGCCGCACTGCACAAGCTTGTGGGGAATTTAGGAGTGCTTTGGAATCGGCCGCGGGTGGGGTCCACCCTGTCCATGCGGGTACCGCGCGGTCGGGAACGTAGGCCTGGGCGTTGCGGGAGTCTACATCTAGGGAGTGCGCATGTTTCCGTGCCTCTTGTAGCGCACAATGACTTACGCGAGACGAGAAGCGATGAAGTCTATCTAGGCTTTATTAAGCAAGACTTGTCTCCAGCAGCTCAGCAACAAAATGAGGCTGCGGGGAGAAGCTCGAGCTCTTATACTCCGCCTTCAGGGCGGAGCCAGAAGTCAGCAGATCCAACCAGGACCCGGGATCGGTCAGCCAATAGCCTCTCGGCTTCACAGGTACCACATTACCCCTAATACATACCACCACACCTCTTTAAGCCCTAGCGTGTCGTTTTCCAGCAGTCGCTGGCGGATTTTAGAAGACAGCATGCCCGCAACAAAAGCATCCCGTATTAAGAGTTTGGTGTGGTCATTGGCTGAGACTTGTGGACAGTTACAGTTTCTACCTAACACTAACAATGCGCGGTAAAAATCGTCCAGTGATTCCCCTGGGATCTGCCATCTGGTAGCTAAAAGATGCCGAGCGTATACCTGATTCACAGTGCGGACGTAGTGCTCTTTTAACAAAGTCATTGCGTCCTTGAAACCGTCCGCGTCTTCGATAAGCATGTAGATTTCTGGGCTCACCCTTGAGTGGAGGACTTGCATTTTCTGTTCCTCCGTGGGGATAGTCGGGGCCGTCCTGATGTACCCGTTGAAACATGCCAGACAATGTTTAAAAGTTGCTGCTGCATTTGCCACGTGGGGGTTGATTTGTAGACTGTCTTGATGCGGAGAGCATCCATTCTTCAATTTTGTTCATTAAATTGATGCACGATCAATCACTACTGAAGTGAGATTGTAGTCCAATTGAAGGCTATAATGAACAAGTAGTTACCCCAGCAGCTCCGGTACAGAATGACTGCTGTGGGTGAAACACAGACTCTTATGCTCCACCTGCTGGGCGGAACCAGCAGGCAGGTTCCACCACTCATACTACGGTATATGGTACATCCCACCTAGGTACCGCGATATCCCTAATATAGCCTATCACATCGCCCGGAGGTGGCAGCCATTCGTCGACTTCTTCGTGGAAAATTATTCGTCAGCAGAGGGGGGGGGGGGTTAGTTTAGCTTAGAGGAGGGGTTTAAGAAAGGTGGGACCTGTAAGGAAGGGAGATGGCTTTTGCACAATGTTTATAGCTTCATGTACATGGTTTATTTTGTTGTTGTTACAATACCAAAAATACCTCAATAAAATGTTTATTTTTTTTTTTAAAAAGGTGTATGGTGTGTTGGCTTTCATTAACAGGAGGATTGAGGTTAAGAGCCGCGAGGTTTTGCTGCAGCTTTATAAAACCCTGGTTTGACCACACTTGTAATATTGTGTCCAGTTCTGGTCGCCTCATTATAGGAAGGATGTGGATGCTTTGGAGAGGGTGCAGAGATTTACCAGGATTCTGCCTGGACTGGAGGGCATGTCTTATGAAGAAAGGTTGAGGGAGCTAGGACTTTTCTCACTGGAGCGAAGAAGGAAGAGAGGTGACTTGATAGGTGCACAAGGTGATGAGTCTGGGAGTCTGATCAAGTCTTTTCAGCACAGCAGCTGCCTGCAGACGAAACTCACTATATATTTCACAAACTATTAGATCCCCGATTAGGTTTTCAGTGAATTCCGCTCACACAATTATTTAACGATATTTGTAGGATTGCCATGTAAGATTGTATTGACTCATCTACTTTCGGTTCGTTGAATTGAATGTATGTCTATCAAGGATTATGTTTTTTACCGGGAGGCGGATGTTCAAACTGTTTCAGGATTATCTCAGGGTCTACTTTTTCCTCCTCTGACTGGAAGACAAACAACTTTTCAACAGCCTCAGGACTGCAAGGGTTACCAGGGTATCAGCCTGTACTTTTTTCAACTTGTCAGAGAGCGCCGCACCGCAGCAAATATGCCATTCCTTGTGGATGGAACCTTTCCCAACTATCCGCAATATTTTCATCAAAGAAAAATGGGTTGATGCAGCAAAGTCCTTTTGCCATATTGCCAACACCATGTAGAAAGTTGTGGGCTCACTAAATCCCCAACAAAAAGGACTTCTTTCAAAGATGGTTTATTTGTGAGCTCAACAGCGATATACAACACTTATGACCTGCCCATGCTCCCAGAGATAACTCCCATGCTCCTCCCACGTGATCTCTTTTGTTGCTGCGTCATCACGTTCTCACGCAACCATTCTGTCTACAACAAGCAAGAGTAGTGCTGTAGGACTGAGCAGAGAAACAGGAAGGGAAAGCGACTGAGGAATTTTCAAACAAAGATGGAATTTGAATTTCACTGTTGTTCATGAAGATGTGGGAAGCCTGAGCGAGGCCACATTACCCTTCCCTAGTTACCCACAAAAAAGGTGGTGGGTCTTGCTGCAGTTAAGGTGGTTATTGTCCCAACAAATGTGTCAGTAAGTGAATTCCAGAATTCTTACCCAGTGACTATGAAGATAGCCAAGACAGGCTGGCATGCAACGCAGACATTGTGACGGTGATAATGTTCCCACAACATTGCTACTTTGCTTCTTCTTTGTGGTAAAGATCACAAAGAGGTGGCGTCAGCAAGTGAACAGCATTCATGGTCTGGCAGAACAACCCAAGGAGGCAGCATTCCATCAATTGGAGGCTGACGCCCTAAGACAAATGTGGAAGATAAAGGACAAAGCCGAAATACAAAAGGACATATGGTGGGAAGAAAACATACAAGAAATGCAATAATGTGCTGATCATTATGGTTTGCGAAGGTTCTTTGAAGTCACCAGGGCCACCTATAGACGGAAGCCGAATGAATAAAATCCCCTTCGTTCACAGGATGGTGTTTCTCCTCTAAAGAATAACAACGCCAGCCATCAGCACTGGAAAGAACATTTTGAACAACTCAACTGCGAATCCACTGCACAGCTGATACCTTTTCTATTTCCTGTTCAAACCATAAGCCATGGCAGTGGTGGGGAGGTCATAAAGGATGTGTGGCAATGATCCAGATAATTTTAGTGGGCCCCTAGGGCCCCCAAGAGTCCACAATATAACTCATGACTTCCCTTGGATGCCTTCCTTGCATCACTCATCAAACTGACCAAAGTCCACACCATGCATTTAGAGGAGATGTGTAAGGCAGGTTTTTTTTTTTATACACAGAGGGTGGGGAGTGCCTGGAACGCGTGGCCAGGTGAGGTTGTGGAAGCAGATACATTAACGGCGTACAAAAGGCATCTCGACAACTACATGGATAGGGTGGCTTTAGAGGGATACGGCACTAGGAAGTGCTGAGGGTTTTGGCCAAGAGTGGTATCATGGCCGGTGGCCTGTCGTGTGCTGTACTGTTCTTTGTTCATATAAGTGACAATTCCCTTATCTCTGTACTTTGAAATTACCTCTTCTATACCCCATTGTTTTTCTCTAGTCACACAGGTAAACACTTTTTTTCTCTCACTGATAACTTGCATATCAAAACCCCCTTCAGACAGCTGCCCTCATCAATTTCCCTTTTTATTTTATCTCAATTTCATTTCTTAAATCTTTTAATTTTCCCAATTTTTAACACCTTGCTTCTTTTTTTCCCCCAAATGAAACGTCCTAACTTGGAAGATGATTTCATTTCTCAACCACTACCAGTTCTACCTTATTTAACATTACAAAGATTTTAAAACATGAATTAACTAAAATATACCCCAAAGTATTTACACAAGTTCCCCTCTTTTACATTCATGACAATGCTTCAGCAATGAGGTCTTCGCTCCCATTCCCATGAAGTAACAAATTCCATCTAAATAATTTGGTGTGTAGATTTTGAAATCTCTCCAGGAATTTTAGGAAATTATGGGCTGCATATATCATTGTTTCTGCTGAATTACTGGCAATGTAAAACTCAGAATGTTGCAATCCCAATATCAAACTTATTAAAGTCTCTTTTACAACTGTAGAATACTTTGGTTGATCTAGATTTAATTTCCTCGAGAAATACCCCACAGGCTTCCCATTTCCAAGTTCATCTTCCTGTAACAACACAGTCTCAAGCCAATGTCGCTCGCATCCTCAGTTTAATGGATGTCATAATTTGGTGCGGGTTGACATGTTTGATTGCAGTTTGGCAGTCGTCTGTCCAGTTAAATACTACTTCTTCAAAAGTGCTGTTAATGGTGCGACTATACTGCTAACGTTTGGCACAAACTTGCGTTAAAATCCACATATTCACAGAAATCTTAAATCTCTGGACTTGCTGTAGGTTGTAGAAAATCCCAAATGACCTATAGCCCCTCTTGGGCTGGTTTAGCACAGGGTTAAAGAGCTGATTTCTAAAGTAGACCAATGCAGGCCAGCAGCACGGTTCAATTCCCGTACCAGCCTCCCCGAACAGGTGCCGGAATGTGGCGACAAGGGGCTTTTCACAGTAACTTCATTTGAAGCCTACTTGTGACAATAAGTGATTTTCATTTCATTTCAGTTTTGCAACTCGTGGAACCAACTGACCACATCCCACAGTATGTCCTAACTATGAAATTTGAGACAAATTCATGACTGGATTAGCTTCATTTAAACATTCAATCTGTTATTTTAGGTGATGCAGATGATCTTCCCAACTTCGGCTAAACACCACTAAATCGTCAATGTGCACCGCTCAGTGACTCAGTCCATGAATAACTATTAGTTAGTCTCTGAAATGTTGTGGGTGCGTTCTTCATCCCGAATGGCATAACTTGAAATTGAAGTGCATTTGGCATCATGAATGCCAAGATTTATTTTGCCCTCATGGACAACAGAACTTGCTAATGTCTCTTGAACAAGGCTATTTTTGTGATGAACTTAAACTGTCAACACTTTTAATCCAATCCTCCAACAGAAACAAATCTCTGTTGGGTGATGACATTCACTTTCCCGTAGTCCACAGAAAGTCTTGGTTTCATCCGATTTCGGCACTGGTAGGATAGAGGAGCCACAGTCATTAAAATTCAAGTCATTACATAGGAATTAGGAGAAGTAGGCAATTCAGCCCTTCGAGCCTGCTCCACTATTCAATCAGATTACAGCTGACCGCTTCTTGGGTCTCAAATCCACCTCGCTACCTGTTGCTATATTCCTTTAACCTATTTTTTTTTTTAAATCAAAAATATTATCTATCTCCTTCTTGAAACCATTGAATGACTCAGATTCCACTGCACTATGGGGCAGCCAGCTCCACAAATTCACCACCCTCTGCGAGAAGTAGTTCTTCCTCATCTCAGTGCTAAATTTAACCCCTCTCGAGCTATATCTGTGACCTCTTGTTCTAGATTGCCACACAAGGGGGAGCATTTGGTCTATGTTTACTTTATCAATCCCTTTTAGTATCTTATAAACCTTGATCTGATCCCCTCTCATCCTTCTAACCTCATCTTGGGCAGGAGGTTTGCTAGTGCTGTTTGGGAGGGTTTAAACTAGGATGGCAGGGGGGTGGGAAGTGGAATAGCAGACCAGTAAGTGGAGAGACTGAAGAAAAAAGTGAGATTGAAATAAACATAGCGCAGAGCAAGAGCTGGCAGAGGGAAGTCACAGAGTTCAGCGGGACTGTAGGTCTGGAGTGCCTTTGTTTCAAGGCAAGAAGTATCAGGCAAGACAGATGGACTGAGAGCCTGGAATCCTGCATGGAATTATGATGAAATTGCAATTACAGAGACATGGTTAAAGGAAGGACAGGACTGGCAGCTTAATATTCCAGGATATCGTTGATTTGATGGGACAGAAGGGGAAAACAAACAAGGTTAGGGAGTTGCATTGTTGATTAGGGGACAGATCACAGCTGTGTTGAGGGTGGATATCATATTGGAGGGATCTTTTAGTGAGGCATTATGGGTGGAGCTCAGGAATAAGAAGGGTGAAATCACAATGTTGGGAGTGTACTATAGACCTCCCAACAGCCCACAAGAGACAGAGGAGCAGTTATATAGTCAGATTCTGTGAAAAAAGCAGGTAGTTGTGATGGGTGACTTTTACTTCCCCCCACATTGACTGGGAATCCCTTACGCCAGAAGCTTGGCTGGAGAGTAATTTGTTAGATGTACCCAGGAGGGTTTTTTGATACAGTATGTTGACAATCCAATCAGGGAGGGGGCCATACTTGCCTTGGTATTGGGGAATGTGCCAGGTCAGATTATTGATGTTTCAGTGGGAGAGCATTTTGAGCTTAGCGACCATAATTCCATAAACCTTTGGGTAGTCATGGATAAGGACAAGAGTGGCCCACGGGGGAGGGTGCTTAATTGGACGAGGGCCAATTACATCCAAATTGGACAGGAACTGGGGATTGTGAATTTGAAGTGGTTATTTGAGGGCAAATCCACATCTAACATGTGGGAGGCTTTTAAAGACCAGCTGATTAAAGTGCAAGACAGGCGCGTCCCCGCAAAAATGAAGATTAGAAATGGCAGGATTCGGGAACCATGGAGGATAAGGGAAATTGTAAGCTTAAGTCAAAAGGAAAAAGGAAGCAAACAATAGGTTTAGGCATCTAAAAACTAACAAAGCCCTTGAAGAGTACAGTGAAAGTAGGAAGGAACTTAAACGTGGAATTAGGAGGGCTAAAAGGGGGTCATGGAATGTCTTTAGCAAACATGGTGAAGAAGAATCCCAAGGCTTTTTATGCATTTATTAGGAGCAAGGGGGTAGCAAGAGAAAGAGTAGGCCCACTCAAGGTCAATGGAGGGAAGTTATGCGTGGAACCACAAGAAGTGGATGAAATCCTAAATGACTTTGTATTGGTATTCACCAGAAGGACATGACAGATGTTGAGGTCGGGGATAGGTGTGCGAACGCTCTTGAGAAAGGCAATATATCAAAGGAGGAAGTGTGGAGTATCCTAAATGCATTAAGGTAAACAAGTTCCCCTGGGACGGATGGAATCCATCTCAGCTTACTGCGGGAGGCAAGGGGAGAAATAGCTGCGGCCTTAACAAATATATTCACATCCTTTTTGACCACAGGCGAGGTTCCAGAGGACTGGAGAATAGCCAACGTTGTTCCTTTGTTTAAGAAAAGAAGCAGGGATAATCCAGCAAATTATAGGCCGCTAAGCCTGACATCAGTGATGGGGAAGCTTTTGGAAAAGATACTGAGGGACAGGATATATGCACATTTGGAGGAAATTGGACAAGTTAGTGACAGACAGCATAGTTTTGTACGGGGAAGGTCATGTCTCACTAACTTGATTGAGTATGTTGAAGAGGTGACAAAGAAAATTGGTAAGGAAAGGGCTGTGAATGTAGTGTATATGGACTTTAGTATGGT
Source organism: Scyliorhinus torazame (assembly GCF_047496885.1). NCBI lineage: Eukaryota > Metazoa > Chordata > Chondrichthyes > Carcharhiniformes > Scyliorhinidae > Scyliorhinus > Scyliorhinus torazame. Next base: position 126,088,507 of record NC_092727.1, read on the forward strand.
GTTTGACAAGGACCCACATGGCAGACTGGTACAAAATCTAAAATCACATGGGATTCAGGGTGGGCTGGCTAGATGGATACAGAACTGGCTTGGTTATAGAAGACAGAGAATAGCGGTAGAAGGATGCTTTTCAGAATGGAGATCTCTAGCTAGTGGTGCTCCGCAGGGATCAGTGCTGGGACTGTTTGTAGTATATATAAATGATCTGGAGGAAAATGAGGGTGGTCTGATTAGTAAGTTTGCAGATGACATGAAGATTGGCAGAGTTGCTGATAGTGCCGAGAATTGTCAGAGGATACAACAGAAGATAGATAGGCTGGAGACTTGGGCACAGGAATGGCAGATAGAGTTTAATCCAGACAAATGCGAGGTAATGCATTTTGGAGGATCAAATCTAGGTATGAATTAGACTGTAAATGGCAGAACCCTTAGGAACAGTAACAAACAGAGGGATCTAGGCATGCAGATCCACAGTTCCCTAAAAGTGGCAACACGGGTGGCCAAGGTGATTAATAAGGAATATGGCATGCTTGCCTTCATCAGCCGGGGCAGGAGTTGAGAAATCATGTTGCAGCTATATGAAACCTTGGTTAAGGCCACTTTTGGAGTATTGCATGCAGTTTTGGTCACCACATTATCAGAAGGACGTAGAATCTTTGCAGAGAGTGCAAAGAAGGTTCACAAGGTTGTTGCCTGGTCTCGAGGGTGTTGGCTACGAGGAGAGGTTGAATAAACAAGGATTGTTTTCACTGGAAAGATGGAGGCTGAGGGGAGACCTGATAGAGGTCTACAAAAGTATGAGGGGCATAGGCAGGATGGATATCAGAGACTTTTTCCAAGGGTAGAAGTGTCAATTACAAGGGGTGAAGGTTCAAGGTGAGAGGCAGAAAGTTTAAGGAAGATGTGCGGGGTAAGGTTTTCATGCAGAGTGTGGTAGGTGCCTGGAACGCGCTGCCAGAGGATGTGGTGGAAGTAGGCACATTAGCAACATTTAAGAGGCATTTGGATGGGTACATGAACAGGGAGGAAATAGAGGGATACGGACAGCAAGGGCAGAAGGTTTTTTTTATAGTTAGGACATCATGATTGGCACAGGCTTGGAGGGCCGAAGGGCTTGTTCCTGTGCTGTACTTTTCTTTGTTCTTTGTTCTCTCCTCTCCTCATACGTCAACCCTTTCATCTCCGGAATCAATCTGGTGAATCTCCTCTGAACTGACTCCAATGCCTTCCTCAAATAAGGAAACCAAAACTGGACAAAATACTGCAGATTTGGATTCACCAACACCCTATACAATTGCAACAACACTTCTCTAATTTTATACTCCAGTCATTTTGCAATAAATGCTAACATTCCATTTGCCTTTATAATTACATGCTATACCTGCATATCGACTTTGTGATTCATGAACAAAGACACCCAGATCCCTCTGCCCAGACGCATTTTGAATCTGCTGTCCATTTAGATAATAATTTGCCTGACTATTTTTTCGGCCAAAATGGATAACGTCACATTCCATCTGCCAAATTTTGGCCCAATCTCCCAGCCTATCTATAGCCGTCTGTAGAATCTTTATCTCCTATTCACTGCCTGTTTTCCCACGTATTTTAGTATCATCTGTAAATGTTTCTCTGTTACACGCTGTCCCTGCTTGCAGATCTTTTATATAGATTGTGAACAGTTCGGTCCGAGGACTGAACCCCACGGCATGCCACTAGTTACAGTTAGCAGGCCAGAGAAGGACCCATTTATCTTGACCCTCTGCTTTCTGCCAGTCAGCCAATCCTCAATCCAATCTGGTATTCTATCCTCGATCCACTACGATCTCACTTTCTGGATCAATTTTTTATGCGGCACCTTGTCAAATGCCTTCTGGAAGTCTAAATGTAGCACATCGACATGTTCCCTATTATCCACCTTGCTGGTTATGTCCTCAAAGAACTTAAGCAAGTTTGTCAAGCATGACTTACCCTTCATAAAACTATGCTGTCAATGGTGGATTGAGCTTTGTCTTGCCAAATGTTCAGTCATCTCCTCCTTACTGTCTGTTTCCAGCAACTTCCCCACCAGAGGTCAAGCTAACCAGCCGGTCTATAGTTTCCTATGTTTTGCTTCTCTCCCTTTTTGAATAGAAGCGTCACGTAAGCGTGTTTTAAATCCAGCGGCACCTTTCCAGAATCCAGGGAATTTTGAAATATCAAAAGCAATGCATCAGCTATCTCTACTGCCACCTCCTTTAATACCATAGGGTGTAGGCCATCGGGTCCCGGAGACTTATCTGTCTTTAGTCCCGTGAGTTTATTCAATACTTCCTCCTAAGTGATGGTTATTGCACCAAGTTCCTCTGCATTAACTGCAGTTCCTGGAAAAATTTTATTAACCTCTACTGTGAAGACAGAGGCAAAATATTGGTTCAGTGTTCCCCATTATTACCTCACCAGTATCATCCTCTAAAGGGCCAACATTTACTTTAGCTATTCTCTTCCTCTTTGTATACTTATTAAAGCTCTTGGTATTAGTGTTTATGTTTTCTGCTAGTTTCTGTTCTTAGTTCATTCTATTTTTAATAGCTTTTTGCTGACCCCTAAAGTTCTCCCAATCCTGCACCTTACCACTTTTGTCATCTGGTATGCCCTAGTTTTTGCCTTTTTCTTGACTTCCTTGCTTAGCCATGGAACGCTTTTCTCCCTTTTACAGTTCCTCTTCCTTTCAGGAATATCCTTTAATTGAGAGATGTTTAATATCTCTCTGAACATCTGCCTTTGTTTCTCAACTGTCCTACACTCATCTGCTTGGGCCAACTCTTTCCTCAGGCCTATATAACTGCCTCTGCCCAACGCCAAAACTCTAGAATGGCACTCTGTCCTCTCTCGCTCAATCTGAATTTGAAATTCTAGCATGCTGTGATCACTCCTTCCAAGAGGATCCTTAACGGCAGGTTGGGGTCATTTTCCTTGGAACAACAAAGGCAGAGGGGTGATTTAATTGTGTACAAAATTGTGAGGGAAAGAGATAGAGTGGGCAGGATAAAATGGTTTCCCTTGGCAGATAATTCTGGAACCAGGGGACATTGATTCAAGAGAAGTGGCAGGTGTAGAGGGGACACGTGGAGGAACCTTTTTTTACGCAGAGGGTAGTGGGTGTCTGGAATTCACTGCCCGAGTTGGTGGTGGAGGCAGACACCCTAAACTCTTTTGGATCTGTACCTTAGAAAGGGCACCTGGGTGTCCTCGGCTGGATGGACAATATGGCTTCCTCCTGTGCTGTAACTTTTCTATGGTACTGGGTCCTAGCTGTTGCAAGAGTCATGGTGCAGTCACCTTATTTTAAATTACACGCCACCTTACTTGATTCCACACTTTCCTCATTCTGGTTACGTTTAAAAGTAACCCTACACTTACACAGGCTTCTATTTCTCTGATCCTGAAGAAGGGCAAGAGGCCTTATGGAATGTGGGTCATTTCGACCCATATTGCTTTTGAACAGATATGCTAAATTTGCAAGGTATTGACGCTGAGATTGGAGCTCTGCCTTCAGAGGTGAAAGCGAAGACAGGCTTTGTTAAGGATCAGCAATTGTCAGCCAATTGTTGGCTCTTGCATATTGTTCTTGCTCCCTCTCCTGTGCCCGAACCAGAGGGGATTGTGTCCATGAATGTCAAAAAAGCAATTGATAGGGTGGAGTGGGGCTATCTCGGAGATCCTTTGCAAGGTTTGGTTACTGTATAGGGCCCCCATGGCTAGTATCCGCATGAATGCTTTGAACAAGGGTACAAGAAAGGAAGGTCCACTGTCTCCGCTTCTATTTGCTTTAGCAATTGAACCATTGAACAAAGCATTGAGATCTTCAGAGAGGTGGAAAGGAATAAGTCAAGGAGGAAGGGAATATAAGGTGTCCTTGAACGAAAGAGAAAATGCTGGAAAGTCTCAGCAGGTCTGGCAGCATCTGTAGGGAGTGAAAAGAGCTAACGTTTTGAGTCCAATGACTCTTTCCGTCACCAGCTTTGACAAAGAGTCACTGGACTCGAAACGTTAGCTCTTTTCTCTCCCTACAGATGCTGTCAGACCTGCTGAGATTTTCCAGCATTTTCTCTTTCGTTTCAGATTCCAGCATCCGCAGTAATTTGTTTTTATAAGGTGTCCTTGGATGCAGATAATTTGCTTTCTTTATATTACGGACCCAATCTCCACTGGATGAGATAATGAAGCAACTTCAGAAGTTTGGCTCCTTCTCTGGGTATAAGTTGAATCTGGATAAGAGCAAATATTTTAAGGGTGACACAGTGGTTAACACTGCTGTTTCACAGCGCCAGAGACCCAGGATTGATTCCGACCTCGAGTGACTGCCTGTGTGGGGTTTGCAGATTCTTCCCGTGTCTGCATGGGTTTCCTCCGGGTGCTCCAGTTTCCTCCCACGGCCCAAAGATGTGCAGGTTAGGTGAATTGGCTATGCTAAACTGCCCCTCGGTGGGGTTATGGGGATACGGTGGGGGCTGGGCCTAGGTAGGGTGCTCTTTCAGAGGGTTGGTGCAGATTTGATGGACAAAATGACCTCCTTCTGGAGGAATTCTAACATTCCCATTAATCCCCTGGAGAGAGAAGCCAATTTGGGGTGTTACTTTTCCGCCAGATATAGCTATTGTTAGCTTTTGTTTTCTGGGTATCCGGGTAGCTCACGATTGGGCACGCTTCACAAATTAAATTATGCTAGTCTGGTGAATGGGGTCAAATCTGACTTGCAGAAGTGGGATAAACTTGACGGGCAGGGTTCAGACTATTAAAATGAATGTCCTCCCAAGGTTTTTATTACTTTTCAGTGTCTCCCCACTTTTCTCCCCCAAATCCTATTTTGTTAGAGATAATAAATTAGTGTCCTCTTTTGTTTGGGCGGGCAAGAATCCATAGGGCGTTTCTCCAGAGGGATAGACAGTCAGGTTGTTTAGTTTTCCCCAATTTATTATTTTATTATTGGGCTGCCAATATTGAGAAAGTGCAGGGGTGACTTAGTAATCAGAGTTCCTTTGGGGGCAAATGAAGGGGAATTCTTGTAGGGGCTCCAGTTTGGGTGCCTTAATAACTGCTTCACTTCCGTTCTGCGAAATTTTCTTCGAATCCGGTGATAATCTGGAAGCAATTCCAACATTTTAAATTTAGCTCCACGTCGTTGTTGGCCCCTATCTGTGGGTAATCATCTCTTTGTGTTGGCGAGTTTAGACACGTTTAGGTCATGGGAGGGAAAGGGTCCGAAAAGATTTGGAGACTTGTTCGTGGAGGGAAAGTGCACCGTTGTGAGCAGCTGTCAGTTAAATTTCAACTCCCTGGGACCAATAGGTTTAGATATTTCCAGATTTGTGATTTTTCTTTTCCTTCATTTCTCTTGACAGCACTGTCCTCTTTGTTGAAGTGGATTTTATATTTGGCTGGGTCTGATGGGGAGATTATTTCAGGTATTTATGGCCAGATCCTACATCGGCTCCATTGCATAAGTTAAAGATAATGTGAGATGGCGAATTGGGTCCTATTTCCGGGCGAGGTGGTGTGGAGCGAGGCTCTTCACAGGGTGAACTCCATATCCTCCTGTACTCGGCTCAATTTGATCCAGTTCAAGGTGGCGCACAGGCTCATCTGACCGAGGCGAGGATGTGTTTTTTTGGGGGGAGGTAGACGACAGCTGCGAGCGGTGTTTGTAGGGGGTCGGCTACTCATACTCATGTTCTGGTCATGTCCCAAGTTGTTAAGTTTTTGAGTCTCCTTCTTTAACACCACGTCAGAGGTTCTTAATTCCGAACTGGAGCCTTGTCCACTCATTTACACTGCATCAGACTCATTGGTGCTGTAGATAGAACATAGAACATAGAAGGATACAGCGCAGTGCAGGCCCTTCGGCCCACGATGTTGCACCGAAACAAAAGCCATCTAACCTACACTATGCCATTATCATCCATATGCTTATCCAATAAACTTTTAAATGCCCTCAATGTTGGCGAGTTCACTACTGTTGCAGGTAGGGCATTCCACGGCCTCACCACTCTGCATAAAGAACCTACCTTTGACCTCTGTCCTATATCTATTACGCCTCAGTTTAAAGCTATGTCCCCTCGTGCTAGCCATTTCGATCCGCGGGAGAAGGCTCTCACTGTCCACCCTATCTAACCCCCTGATCATTTTGTATGCCTCTATTAAGTCTCCTCTTAACCTTCTTCTCTCTAACGAAAACAACCTCAAGTCCATCAGCCTTTCCTCATAAGATTTTCCCTCCATACCAGGCAACATCCTGGTAAATCTCCTCTGCACCCGCTCCAAAGCTTCCACGTCCTTCCTATAATGCGGTGACCAGAACTGTACGCAATACTCCAAATGCGGCCGTACCAGAGTTTTGTACAGCTGCAACATGACCTCATGACTCCGGAACTCAATCCCTCTACCAATAAAGGCCAACACTCCAGAGGCCTTCTTCACAATCCTATCAACCTGGGTGGCAACTTTCAGGGATCTATGTACATGGACACCTAGATCCCTCTGCTCATCCACACTTCCAAGAACTTTACCATTAGCCAAATATTCCGCATTCCTGTTATTCCTTCCAAAGTGAATCACCTCACACTTCTCTACAATAAACTCCATTTGCCACCTCTCAGCACAGCTCTGCAGCTTATCTATGTCCCTCTGTAACCTGCTACAACCTTCCGCACTGTCGACAACACCACCGACTTTAGTGTCGTCTGCAAATTTACTCACCCACCCTTCTGCGCCCTCCTCTAGGTCATTGATAAAAATGACAAACAGCAAACAGATGGGAGCCTTTGCCTCGCTAATAGCCCAGGGGGAAGAATTCTGTTTGGGTGGAGGTCTCCTACTTTGCCCAGTGCCTCGGCCTGGCTGGATGATCTTTGGAGAAGATCAGATACAACATTACGGGGTCGGTAGAGAGGTTCTACCTAAGATGGCAGCCATTCATTGCCCTTTTCAACGAGTTAGTCACCGTCAGTTGTTAAGGAGTTCGTGATTTTGAAAAGCAAAAAGAGGGTTTTGATAGTTTATTGTTGGGGGGTTAGGTTGGTTGTGTTCTTTTTATATTGTAAACTGAAGCATCCGTTTCATATTATGTTGTTATACTATTGTCTGAACAAAAATGTTTTCAATAAAAATACATATATTTTTAATTCCCCCAACACCCAAGAAATTATGCTTTTTAAAATCATGAACCAAGGGGTTCAATGTGATGAGAGTGTGGAGCGGCTGCGTTTTCGTGACCTCTGGCTCTATTAATCTTTAATCCTTATTTTATTCTAATGCACATTCCATAATTATCTTTTTTGGGGATATATGTTGTGCACTATGTCCCTGGATGATTCTGGTTGGAGTTTGGTGACGAGGAGCAGAGTTAAATCAGGAAAGTCCTGATTTGATTGAGGCAGTCGGCGGTGGCTGGGCCCAGCTTGCAGTGAAACTTTGCTGGTGAACGGGCCTACGCCTCAGTGGTGCTGTGTGCATCGGGATGATGGATGTCATTGCAAATATTGTTTTGGATGATATTGGCTCCATGATGGAGGTCTTTGGTACTCACTTTGATGAACTGCAAAGTATCCTTGAGAGAGAGAGAATGGTGAAGGCCAAGAGAAGAGAAGCCTGGTATTCGACAGAGCAGTTCCCATGGCGGGGGCTTGCCTTCGGTCCTTGGAAATCCTGCTGCATGGTGTCATCCATCCGAACCAACTTGGAGAGTGGGAGACGGACAAGGAGTGTTTGTTGTTAAGTAATGGGTTAAGAGACATTGCAATTAGTTATCTCATTTATGGTAAGTATCCATTAATTGACACTGATATGTAATGGGGCTTCAGGTGGCCTCTGTGAGGTGGTGTGTTGTTAAGAGTTTTGTGCAGAGGCTGTGGAAGTGAAATAAATGGTGTCTGGTGAAAAGGAACAAGAACTTTAGACTCTTCATTTCACAGCAACTAAAACCTCTAACAATGGTAGCAGAGTATGGTTGCTGTGCAAATGTGAAGGTTTGAAAGATACAACTTTTCCTGATCAAACCAAGGAGTGAGTGAGAAGGAGAAAAAAAAGATACATGGCTGAACCCAGGAAAAAGATGGCTGGATATGACTATCCTCCCTTATTTTCTGAAAGGGAATCGTACGACCAATGGAGAAGTGCAGTAGTTATGTGGACTAAAGTAACTGCTTTGGGAAAGGGAAAACAAGGTATGGCATTGGCTCTTTCTCTACCATATGGTAGTAAAATCCAAAACAAAGTGCTTTCTGAGCTGGAATTGGAAGAGTTAGACTCAGAAGAAGGTTTGGAGACTATATTACATTATATGGATAAGATTTACAAGAAAGATGACTTGTTAAGTGCGTATGAAGCATGGTCGGATTTTGATAAGTTCCGGAAAATGGAGGATATCTCCATGGAAGACTACATAATGGAATTTGGCAGACTATATAAAAGGCTGCAGAAACACAATCTGGAATTTCCACAGTCTGTGTTGGCCTTTAAATTACTTGACTGTGCTAGAGTGAGCAACATGGATAGGCTCCTGGTTTTGACAGGAGTTCAGTTTACTGATAAGGATACCTTATTCGAACAGATGACAAAAGCTTTACAAAAGTTTCTGGGGAAACATTCGATTCCAATGGCTCTGATGACCCAAATAGGTCAGCCTGCAATACGGCAGAATATGGAAGATACACTAGTATCAGGATGGCGAAATCGTATGGTTACGAACAGGGCTCAAGACTATAGATGGAGACCGAGACAAGGAAATTATGAAGACAGAAACCCAGTTAGAACCTACAATAGGAAGATGAACCCAAGAAATGCACGGGGCATGATAAATTGATGTTTTCGATGTGACTCTCAATACCATTATGCTTTCAACTGTCCAACTCGTTATGATAGAGTGTTTGAAGCGACACATGACACGGAAGAGTCAGAAGAGGAAAAAGATAGTGACCAGAAAGAAGGCATTGTCCTATTGACAAGCAGTTTTACGCCGGTAATGAGGGTGTTGGTTGCAGAATCCTTCAACTGTGCTGTATTGGACAGTGGCTGCACATCTACTGTGTGTGGAACTGACTGGTTAAAATGTTACCTGGACTCTTTGAATGCTGAAAATCGTAACAAGGTTAAGGAATTTGAAAGTTCCACAAGTTTCAGGTTGGGGGATAATAATACTCTGAAGTCGCTGAAAAGAGTGGTGATCCCTTGCAATATTGCCGGTGTTAATCATTTCATTAGCACGGATGTTGTATCAAGTGAGATACCTTTGCTTCTGAGCAAACCATCGATGATGAAAGCACACATGAAACTGGATATGGAACAGGATACGGCAACAGATTTTGGAAAGACGGTGGACTTACAATTTACACAGTCGGGACACTATTGTATTCCATTACTGACAAATAATTTTTCAAGTAGAGTGGTTAAGGATGCGTTAACGGCAGTCGAAAATGGGACTTTAGCTGATAAAAAGCTTGTGGTATTAAAACTGCATAGGAAATTTGCACATCCGTCTCCTCAGAGGCTGAAAATTTTTTTAAAGGATGCAGGGGTAAGGGATGACGACTATACTAAACTGATAGACCAGGTTAGTGACCACTGTGAAGTTTGTAGGAAGTACAGAAGGACACCAGCACGACCGTAACCCTACCTTTTGCCAGGCATTTTAACGACATTGTGGTCATGGACCTTAAGATCTGGGATAAAGCAAATAATATATTTATTTTGCATTTTGTAGATTTAGCAACCAGATTTAGCCAATCAACGATTGTACGAATAAAGAAAAGAGAGTAATTCTGGATCAAATCGTGGAAAAATGGATAGAGACAGGAATGGGTCCACCGGCAAAATTCCTTACGGACAATGGGGGAGAATTTGCTAATGATGAGTTTAGGGATATGTGTGAAAACATGAATATCAGAGTTATGAATACGGCTGCAGAAAGCCCATTAATTAATGGTGTCTGTGAAAGAAATCATGCTGTCATCGATGACATGCTTCGGAAAATTTTGGCAGATCGACCAAATTGCAGGCTAAATTCAGCTTTAGCATGGGCAGTACATGCCATGAATTCATTGCAGATGGTTGGGGGCGATAGTCCTTATCAATTAGTGTTTGGTAGAAATCCTAAAATTCTGTCCATTTTGGATGACCAGCCTCCAGCTTGGGAGGGGACTACAATTAGCTCTGGTTTTGCTGAACATTTAAATGCATTACATAGCAGTAGAAAAGCTTTTTTGGAAGCAGAAGTCTCTGAAAGAATTTGCAGAGCTTTAAGACATAACGTACAGCCATCATATGCCGTTTTTCAGCAAGGAGACATGGTATATTATAAGAGAGACAATTCTAATAAATGGAAAGGCCCAGGGAAGATCATAGGCATAGATGGCAAAACAATTATTTTGCAACATGGTAATCAAACTGTTAGGGTCCATTCATCAAGGATAATGGGTATAGATTACAAATTTTCAAATTTAGACAGAGCAGACAGACATGACGAGGAACCAGAGTCATCTGGTACGCATGTGTTACAGAACTATGAGGACCAATTAACTGATATAGACAGGGTTTCTGTGGAGGAACACAACACTTCTGGTGAATTAAAACAGACCATTTTTCCCGAAAGGGCAACTGCCAAAAGTTGGTACAAAAGTGACATACTTGCCTGAAGGGTCTAGTCAATGGAAGGATGCAACTGTTATTAGTAGAGCAGGGAAGGCCACTGGAAAGTATAAACATTGGTTGAATGTACAGCATTCAGGGGAAGGAGTCAAGACAATGGATTGGGAAAACGAAGTTCAAAAATGGAGGGCACAGAAACGCAGTGCCAGTTCAGATAGTACATCGGATAGCGAACAGGTCAGTTCACTAGGAAAAGGTCGATAACTATTGAAAGGACATCCCACAGCAGAAGGGTAAGATCAAGCAGTAGCAGTACAAAATGAGATACCAGGCGGGAGAGGGGACGTAGTTTGTCAAGATCTCGGAACATGAGTAAGACTTAGAATACTAATAGGAGTAGTAGCCCACATGCACGTGAGATTTTGGTGGCTTCAAATAAATTAGATGAAAAAGTTATCAAAGAAGCTAAACAGCAAGAATTGCATAGTTGGAGTCAATTTGGGGTATACACGGAAGTACCGGATAGGAGACAAAGAGCTCTATCCCACAGATGGATTTGCACATGGATTTGGTTCTTCCGGGTGGAACTTATAAGGCAAAGGCCAGGCTCGTGGCAAGGGGATTTGAAGAAAACTTAGAAGATCAGGATTTAAGGGTAGATTCACCCAAGCAGGAAATGTTATTTTAAAGATCGTCTTGGCTCTATTAGCCACAAAGGCATGGGAATGCAAATCTATAGATATAAATGCTGCCTTTTTGCAGGGGCATCAGCTCGAGAGAGACATTTTTCTCCGTCCTCCTAAAGAAGCAGCTAATACAGAAGGGGTACTCTGGAAGTTGAACAAATGTGTATATGGATTAAATGATGCATCTAGAGTCTGGTATTTTTCGGTACGGTCAGTTTTGTTAAAGTTAGGCTGTTGCCAGTTGAAAGCAGATCCTGCAATGTTTTACTGGCACTATAAAGGAAATCTTTCTGGCATTTTTATGATGCATGTCGATGATTTTTTGCGGGGTGGGACTAGTGATTTTGAAGCTATTGTAATCTCTGGTTTGAGGAAAGAATTCAGGGTTGGAAGTCAGGCTTCCGATGCATTTAAATATATTGGACTGGAAATTGGACAGACTAAGTTAGGGGCAACTTTATGTCAGCAATCTTATTTGGAAAGCATCACCCCAATAGCAATTAGTCGTGGCCGAGTTTCACAAAAAGACGCAATGGTTTCAAAGATAGAAAAAGAGCAACTGCGAAGTTTAATTGGGCAACTGAACTGGTTAGGTAGACAGACTAGACCGGACGTGAGTTTTGATGTCTTAGAGTGGAGTACAAAAATGAATGATCCCAAAGTGGAAGACATAATAAGAGCAAATAAAGCGTTGGCCAAACTAAAAATGCAGGAGTGTATTTTGAAGTTCCCGGTTTTAGGTGACCGTAAGCACTTGAAACTCATAGTTTATAGTGATGCGTCCTATGCAAATTTATGTGATGGGATTTCAAGCGCAGAAGGTTTTATAATTTTCCTTTTGGGGAACAATGGTAAATGTTGCCCACTTGTGTGGGAAACAAAGAAAATAAGGAGAGTGGTAAAAAGCACTTTGGCTGCTGAGATGTTAAGCCTTGTAGAGGCGGTGGATATGGCTTTTTATATAACTATGATATTGACAGAAATTTTGGGATTAGGGGATTTGGGTAATATACCTATTGACTGTCACATTGACAATAAATCCCTGTGGGAAAATGTGCACTCTACAAAAAGTGTCAATGAAAAGAGGTTACGGATAGACATCGCAAGTTTGAAGCAGATGTTGGACAGAGGGGAAATAACAAAAATTAAATGGGTCGACAGGAGCTATCAACTGTCAGACTGTTTTACGAAAAGAGGGGCGAGTTCACAGAAACTTTTGGATATTGTTAATGAAGGACGCTTGTTTCTGTGACTTTTTTTTCTCTTTCTCGTCCAAACAAAAAAAAAAGGGGGGGGCATCAAGTGTGTTTTTTTGAGTTTCTTGAAATTTTGTTTTCACCTAATTGTTTTTTTTCTCCAAGGGGAGACTGTTAAGTAATGGGTTAAGAGACATTGCAATTAGTTGTCTCATTTATGTTACGTATCCATTAATTGACACTGATATGTAAAGGGGCTTCAGGTGGTCTCTGTGAGGTGGTGTGTTGTTAAGAGTTTTGTGCAGAGGCTGTGGAAGTGAAATAAATGGTGTTTGGTGGAAAGGAACAAGAACTTTAGACTCTTCATTTCACAGCAACTAAAACGTCTAACATTCGTGAGCCGGGTCTCTTGTGAGGAGTGGGAGAAGTGTTTAAGATTGGCTGCCATGCTTTTGCAACCTTGATTTGTCGGCTTGGCACATCAGGTTCAATGTTCAGGGAGACGGTTTACTGCACCTGGATGTGGCTGTGGTGGCAGCTGCTTCTGCAGTATCCCTTTCTCCAGTTATTGTGCTGAGGATAGCACTGGTATGCTAATTTGTATATCAAAGCCCCCTTCAGACAGCTGTCCTCATCAATTCCCCTTTTTATTTTAATCCCAATTTCATTTTTCCCAATTCTTAACAGTATTCTATTTGTATTATATGTCCTATATGCCATGTTAAAATGATCAGAGTGCCTGATTCTGGCAGGTGCCAGACACTTGGCAGTAGACCCCTTTCAGGACATTGACAGTAGACCCCTTTCAGGACATTGACAGAGTGGTACGGCTACCTGCCCAGAGGCAGTTACCGCCCTGTTAAGAGGCTAGGCAAATGTGTAAAATTGACCTCACTGTGAGTGGCTACATGTGATCAAGGAAAAGGATTGGGCCAAGAATTTAATGCAGAGACTAATGAAAAAGCAAGAGGAAAAGCAATCGCTGGAGCTGTTGGGGCTACATAAAGATAGATGGGAATAGCACAAAGTATCCTGATTTATAATTACTTTAATCCTGATATTAAGACACATTTTTCAAAATCCACTGATAGAAACAATTAATGCCACATTCTTAAATCCCCACACTATATACCTTTTGTGCTTTTTTGTCTCAACGCTTCTGAAAACAATTTCTTTTATTTTTAAAGTTCAGACGATGCAAGGTAATCAATCATATCCGATTTGTATTAGTTGATTCAACTGGAAGAGTACAAGGATAAGTAACTTTGAATTAGGCGGTTATGTTCAAGCAGACTGTTAATGTTAATGTAGACAAAAGACAGCTTTCAGCAGACCAAGACCGTGTTCTTGCATCAAAGTACCCAATTTAACTATAACTTTTTCTTGTAATCCAAGAGACTAGACAAATCAAAAATCAGCTTTCCACATTATCTAGCTACAAAGATATTAAAATACTTATTCTTTGCCATACTTACACCCATTCTTTCAATTCAGTGCTATGGCGAAGAGTATTTTCTTTAATCAATTTGATACAATAGATGGCACTACAAATTCTGACATTCCAACTGCAAAATGTTTCTCTGGAGATTAAGCAGCTGACATTAATAGAAATTTAATGCAATTACCAAGGTCAATACATTATACTTGGCAAATATCATTTTTTGATAGAATAGCTCTTCACAGATACATGTTGGTTTCATCATTAGAATAGCATCACAGAACAGTGCACGGCGTGGACAATAAAATTTAGATAATAAAAATATAGATTTGGGCACTTATTTCTGAAGCTTGCATTTTCAACAAATATGGCTTTCTTGGTGAAAGCATGTACTAATTTATCCTATTTGTTGTTGAGGTCCTTCTTTAGGTCCTCTTGTATTAAATATCCATGTCCCAGATGCAAGCATAGCTGCTATCTTAAAAGAAACATTACCTGAAACATTGGGCAGGATTTTCCACACCTCCCACCACCTGTTTTGTGGAGACAGCCTACCATTGGCCGGGGCAGAATCTTCGCCCCCCCCCCCCCCCCCCTGTCAACGGGGAACTTCGTGGCAGACGTTTGTTGTTGCCATTGGAAAATGGCCTGGAACGTTTGGAAAAGTCCAGCCATCAACTGTTTCTCTCTTCACAGATACTGCCAGATCTGTTGCATATTTCCTGTATTACACCATCTTAGTTGAGGGTGTCACTGAATATTATTCTAACTGAGAAGCACATAAGAAAAGTTGGTACTCAGTCCCTGTAAAGCCACTTTTAATGCACACAGCATTTCAAGTCTGAAACCAGGGTGCAGCTTTAACCTTACTGTCTCAAAATTGCTACTCTGCGGTATTTATATGTTAATTCACAATCATTCCATTTTAAAAGGATGCAGTCTCAGACTGCGTGCTCATGTTTGGGCACCGTATTAGTGACTGCAAATAACATTTTATGGTAATAATGCTTTCTGGTATGCAGTCCATTTGCACTTTTGATGTGATGCAAATCAAAAATCGATTGCTCACCACAAGGCAATGTATCATTATAATAAAACTTGATTTATTTGCTATGTTTGATTCAACAATAAAGTTGAGGAACATTATACAACAGTCGCTGTTCCAGATTAATTTTCAGAGTGTCAGAAAATGAACATAGGAATCCTGCTTTCAACCTTATCCTACAATGTAGAATCATAGAATTTACAGTGCAGAAGGAGGCCATTCGGCCCATCGAGTCTGCACCGGCTCTTGAAAAGAACACCCCACCCAAGGTCAACACCTCCACCCTATCCCCATAACCCAGCAACCCCACCCAACACTAAGGGAAATTTTGGACACTAAGGGCAATTTATCATGGCCAATCCACCTAACCTGCACATCTTTGGACTGTGGGAGGAAACCGGAGCACCCGGAGGAAACCCACGCACACACGGGGAGGATGTGCAGACTCCGCACAGACAGTGACCCAAGCCGGAATCGAACCTGGGACCCTGGAGCTGTGAAGCAATTGTGCTATCCACAATGCTACCGTGCTGCCCCATCAATTGTTAATTAAGAAACAAATCCCAGAAGGCATTTGAATTATTCGTTGAACACAATGAAATACTGGGAAAAGTTCAGAAAGTTATTTTATAAGCCCTTCCCAAGTTACATCTTTGTCATGAAACTTCAAAATGTAGAAAACAAATTGAAAGTGACCTGCTCCTTAAACCCTGCATCCAAGTCTTGACTTGATAAAGTTTAAACAGGTCAGTCAGAATCAGTCAAGCCTTTATAATGCTTTTTAAGTATACCCACAGCTTTTGTTTCCCAAAACAAAGTGATGCTATTTAGATACATTTCATTTCAGGAATGTGCTGAAACAGAAATTGTTGCAAATTAATAACAATTCGGGGCTCCTGGTGCTGCAAAAGTAGATTCAATGCCTGCTCCTAAGATTCAACTGTCCAGTTGTTAAGTATGTCGAACACAAAAGATAAAAGAAGAATTGACCTTGCTAAATTACCATTTAAGAGATTGGAAATCTTAGTGCTATTCGTAATAACAAATGATAACTTTCTTTATTTGGTTTTCACAGATAAGGAATGCGGCATATTGTCAGAAATGTGTCCAGAAGTACATTGCAGTGGTCCAGTATACTTCAAATTTACGTTGGTCCAGAAAAATTTTGCAAAGAGAATTCTGGGAGCAATAAAGCAGATCCACTAGTGCATTGTTCTGCCATTTACACATTCTAATGTCTTTAAGCGCCATTATCAGCACCTTTCTCACCCCCATTTACATTCCCTTTGTCTTTCTGTCTACAACATCTTTGTCAATCTCCACCTATCGCTGGTCCTCTATCGAGCTCCACTGCTCTACGTCTCTCGCCCCACCCCCCCCCCCCCCCCACCCCAAACAACAGTATAAATCTGACCCTATTTCCAGTTCTCTCCAGCTTTCACAAAGTCATCCAGATTTGAAATGTTAGCTCCCCACTCTCTCCACAAATTCTGTCAGACCTGCTGAGATTTCCAGTATTTGTCCAGTCCAGGGTGGCACGGTAGCTCAATGGTTAGCACTGTTGCTTCACAGCGCCAGGGTCCCGGGTTCGATTCCCGGCTTGGTCACTGTCTGTGCGGAGTCTGCGCGTTCCCCCCAGTGTCTGCATGGGTTTCCTCCAGGTGCTCCGGTTTCCTCCCAAAAATCCCGAAAGACGTGCTGTTAGGAAAACTGGACATTCTGAATTCTACCTCAGTGTACCCAAACAAGCACCGGAATGTGGCGACTAGGGGATTTTCACAGTAACTTCATTGCAGTGTTAATGTAAGCCTACTTGTGACAATAAAGATTATTATTTTCTGTTGTTTCAGATTCCAGCGTCCGCAGTAATTTGCTTTTATCTTGTATGAGTTATCGTCCATGTAATTATGCAAACATTTTACTAATCGTTCAATACAGTGACTCAAATGGTTGGCAAGGTTCATTATGAGAAATAGTTTGTTCAAAGATCAGTTCAGCCTAAGTATAATGGCAGAGAACATCCCAAGACAGATTTATAACCTGAAGTTCAAAAAGCTATTTAGCTTCCAAGAGATCATGCAAAAACATTCTTGGCCAACTTTCACAAGTCACACACTCACTAAGCAAAAAAAAAAAAAAAAAAAAAAAAAATTGTCTGGTCTACATAAGGAACATTAAAACTGCTCGGTACATAATCATCATCCTGAGCCGTAGCTATAGCTTTCTGGGGGAAAGAAACTGCCACCTCCATCCGAATCATGTTCATCCACATTCATACTGAACAATTATTTTATTGTGGTCCAATTTTTCACTTTTAAACTCAGCAGGCTCTCTTCTTTGTCCTGCCTGACTGCTCCCACAAAGAGTTCCCACAGGACAGCAAATGACATTCCAGACCAAACTTATGATCACATGAATGTACTCTTTTAAAAACAAGATTTCTGAGCCAAGTTCAAGGGTAGTGTGTGGAATTCCGGGTACTGTATAGATTGCTTGTTTTCCCTCACAGGAGAAATGTAACTTCATGAGGCAGAGTAGCCGTAAGTTAAATGCAAGTATTCACTATGAAGCAGGAATCTGCATTTATTAACTGTATAGTTTACAGTGATTCTTTGTTGCTACAGTGAAATGGCATCATATCAAACCAAGGGCTGATTTAATGCAGCAAGGGTTGAACTTTTAAAAAGAAATCTCTTTCTGATTCCAAAAGTTTATACTCCTCCCCAATGCACAACAACAGAACTTGCATAGTTTGACAGCACTTGCATTGTGGAAAAGAGGATTAAAAAAGTCGAGATGTTGAATAATTTCCCCCTAAGTGACTGCAACAAGACATATTTTAGAGGGCTGTTTTAACTCCTTGAGCGCTGTGACTTTTAAGAAGACACAAAACAGGCTTTAATCAGAACACATGATAAACCTTTATTTTCACAACGCCACAACAAACACCCACTCATTCACACAAAATCCAGATACACGAAAAGATGATTTCTACAGTTGTAGCACTTAGATTTCTTCAAGATCGAAAAGTCAATATTACTCTAGTTCTTCAAGAAGGTCGTCAGAAGTGTTGCAGGCCTAAAAATTCTCTCTTGGTTCTCTAAAGGCAAAGTTCATATTTTAGGTCCATGGTGATGAATTCACAGTGATTTAATCCATTCAATAGCAGATTTCTGGCTTTGCCAGCCGAAGTTGGTTGTTGAGCCCCTGTAGTAGGAAATATACCCCACAGGTACAAGAAAAGCTCCACTTGCCTGAAATGACTTTTCAAGGCAGAGTTCTTACCTATTTAGGGTGATAGCTCTCCTTTGGAGGTCCTTGTACCAGAATGCCTGCTCAAGGCTGTCATTGTGAATTAATAAAGGTCTTTCCCATCACAAGCCAGTTTCTGTCATGTGACCATTGTATCAATGTTTTAATGCCCACACAAATGGGTTGATGGCTAAACAATCTGTCACTCAATGCAAGATGTTTCATACGCCTTTAACAATCCAATTATGAATAGCCTCAGAATGTCTATTTGTATTTCCATCTTCATAGAAAATATAGGAATATAGGAATTAGGAGCAGAAGTAGGCAATTCATCCCTTTGAGCCTGCTCTGCCATTCAATCAGATCATGACTGATCTCTTCCTGGTCTCAAATCCACCTCCCTACCCGTTTTCCATATCCCTTTGACCTGTTTCCTTTCTTAAAATCAAGAAATGTATCTATCTCCCTCTTGAAACTATTTAATGATTCATACTTCACCGCACTATGGGGCAGCAAGTTCCACAAATTCACCACCCTCTGCGAGGTAATGCCACCTCAACTCAGTTTTATATCTACCACATCTGAACCTATATCTGTGACCTTTGTTCTAGATTGCCCCACAAGAGGGAACATTTGGTCTACATTTACTTTATCAATCCTTTTTAATGTTTTATATACCTCAATCAGATCCCCTCTCATCCTTCTGAACTCCAGCAAATACAAGCCTAAACTGTTTAATCTCTCCTCACAAGTCAATTCTTTTATCTCCAGAATCAATCTGGCTAACCGCCTCTGAACTGCTTCCAATGCCACTACATCCTTCCTCAAATAAGGAGACCAAAACTGGACACAATACTCCAGATATGGTCTCACCAACACCCTACAACAATGCTTCTCTACTTTTATGCTCCAGTCTTTTTGCAATAAATGCTAACATTCCATTTGCCTTTTATATTACATTTTGTACCTGCATACAGACTTTCTGCAATTCAAGAACAAAGACACCCAGATCCCTTTGCCCACACACATTCTAAATCTCCTTTCCGTTTAGATAATAATTTTCCGGACATTTTTGGCCAAAATGGATAACGATTCACATTCGTGATAACCATTCATGGAGCATCAAATCTAGCAACCAGGATCATTTTAAATCTCTAATTGAAACGGAGAGGGGTAGTAACACCTGGAAACATCATTTTCATTTTAAGTAGGGGGCTGGTTTAGCACAGTGGGCTAAATAGCTGGCTTGCAATGCAGAACAATGCCAGCAGCGCGTGTTCAATTCCTGTACCAGTCTCCCCAAACAGGCGCCGGAATGTGGCGACTAGGGGCTTTTCACAGTAACTTCATTGAAGCCTACTTGTGACAATAAGCTATTATTATTATTACTATTAACTTCCCAGAGATATGTCCAGACAGGTCTGTTTTTATGTCTGGACAAAAAGTCACCCAAGAAGTCACCTGCCTGTCCCTACCCTCCATCTAAGGTCAAGGTAAATTGTCCTTTCATTCGGTTTAATTTTTAAAATTAGTGTCCATCTCTTTAGAATTATGTGGCCGTATTACGCAAGCGTCAACAACCAGAACCAAACCCCTGGCTATGGCACTGAGAGAGTCGAGGAACTGGAGGGGGTTGGTGCAGGGTGGGGAGGAGCATAGGGTGTCACTTTATGCGGACGACCTGCTACTGTATGTGGCGGACCCGGTGGGAGGAATGCCAGAGGTAATGAGGATCCTTAGGGAATTTGGGGACTTTTCGGGGTACAAGCTCAATATGGGGAAGAGCGAGCTGTTCGTAGTTCAGCTAGGGGACCAGGAGAGGGGGATTGGCGAGCCCCCACTAAAAAGGGCGGAGAGGAGCTTCAGATATTTGGGGGTCCAGGTGGCCAGGAGCTGGGGGGCCCTGCATAGGCTTAACTTTACAAGGCTGGTGGAGCAAATGGAGGAGGAGTTCAAGAGGTGGGACACGCTGTTGCTGTCCCTGGCGGGTAGGGTGCAGTCAAACAAAATGACTGTTGGGGGACATGTTTGTGGACGGGAAGTTCGCGAGCTTGGGTGAGCTGGAGGAGCAGTACGGGCTCCCCCCGGGGAACACCTTCAGGTACTTACAGGTAAGGGCGTTTGCCAGACGGCAGGTGGTGGAATTCCCACGGCTACTGCCACACACAGTACAGGACAGGGTGCTCTCAGGGGGGTGGGTGGGAGTGGGGAAGATCTCGGAAACTTACCAGGTGATGCAGGAGGAGGCCTCGGTGGTGGAGTTGAAAGGTAAGTGGGAGGAGGAGTTGGGAGAGGAGATCGAAGAGGGGATGTGGGCAGATGCCCTAGGGAGGGTGAACTCTTCCTCTTCGTGCGCGAGGCTCAGCCTCATACAGTTTAAGGTGCTGCACAGTGCACACATGACCGGGACAAGGATGAGCATGTTCTTTGGGGTGAGGACAGGTGTGTTAGGTGCTCAGGGAGCCCAGCAAATCACACCCATATGTTCTGGGCACGCCCAGCGCTGGAGGAATTTTGGAAGGGCGTAGCAAGGACGGTGTCGAGGGTGGTAGGATCCAGTGTCAAACCGGGCTGGGGGCTCGCAATATTTGTGGTGACAGAGGAGCCGGGAGTGCAGGAGGCGAAAGAGGCCAGAATTCTGGCCTTTGCGTCCCTGGTAGCCCGGCGAAGGATTCTCCTTCAGTGGAAAGATACGAGACCCCCAAGCGTGGAATCCTGGATCAGCGATATGGCAGGGTTCATTAAATTGGAGAGGGTGAAATTTGCCTTGAGAGGGTCGGTACAAGGGTTCTTTAGGCGGTGGCAAGTCTAGTTCTTAGACTTTCTGGCAGAACGATAGACATTGGTCAATGGCAGCAGCAGCTCGGGGGGTGGGGGGGGGGGGGGTTTAAATTTATTTTTGTTTATGTTATTTACACTGGAAGGGTCTGAGGGGATGTATACACCTGTTGTCTTAAGTCGGGGTGTTAATGTTAATTTATTATTTAGGTACCGGGGCGGGGGGGGGAGAGAGGGGTTTGGGGGGTTGCTTTTTTAGATTGTGTTTTGTACTTAACACTGTTGGGTTCTTTTTTCTTTCTCATTCTGTTATTGATATTTTATGAAAACATTTAATAAAAATTATTTTTAAAAAAAACAAAAACAACCAGAACCACATAAATTAAAATATACTAATGATAAGCGAGCCAATTGTTGCTCAGGCAGAAATGGTCCAACATCAATTTTCTGATCAAAAATCAAATAAAATATTCTTCCACATGCACATAGGGGTCATTTTGACTTTTGTCGACAGTATGAACAGACAACATTGATTCAGCACCCCATTATATTTCTCTCCCAGTTTCCATTTCCACAATGCAAATCTCAGGTAGAAGTGCTGGAGGAACTTCAGCTCAGAGTTGGAGCTTCAGATACTGTGACACATCAGGGAGAGGGACAGTTACCTGGACGCTGTGTTTCAAGAGGCAATCTCACCGCTGAAGATTAACTATCTTGAATTCGGCCAGTGGTCAAGGACAGGAAGGTGTGACTATGAGTGAGATAGGTAGAGACATCCAGGAGGTAGGGTTGCAGGAGTCTCGGCCCTTTTCCCAACAGGTTTGGAGGGAGAGAAAAGAAATGTAGTTGTATCAGGGATAGTATAGTTAG
The DNA here is from genome assembly GCF_047496885.1 of Scyliorhinus torazame. Lineage (NCBI taxonomy): Eukaryota > Metazoa > Chordata > Chondrichthyes > Carcharhiniformes > Scyliorhinidae > Scyliorhinus > Scyliorhinus torazame. The sequence continues at coordinate 126,110,392 of NC_092727.1, forward strand.
GGGCATAAACATTGTTCTCTGCGATCAAGAGTCCTGATAGTTGTGTTACCTACCTGGCCCTCGGGTTCGGGATATCTGATCTGCGCTACAGAGGAATTTGGGAGTGCGAGGGTAAAGATCCAGTTGTTGTGGTCCACATAGGTACCAAGGACATAGGTAGAACAAGAGGTTCTGCTGAAGGAATAGGAGTAGCTCGGGCTAAATTAAAAAACAGAACCAAAAAGGTAATAATCTCTGGATTACAGTGGGGAATGTTTGTGACCGTGTTTGAGGAGTTGTTCGTCACGGGGATGGGGGGTGATGGGGAGAGGGGGTGTAAAAGGAGGAACATCTGTACAAACTGTATAGTTGATTGTTGGGAAGAATGTTTCCCGGGGTGTTTATCTGCTGTAACTACTTTGATACAAGTTTGAATAAAATGCATTTTTTTTTTTCAAAAATCTCCGGATACTACCTGAGCCATGAGCTAATTGTAACAGGGGTCAATCAAATTTAAACGGTAAATGCGTAGCTGAAAGGTTCATGTGGGAGAAATTGGTCTGAATTCATGGGACATTGGCACCAGTACTAGGGGAGGAGGAACTGTCCGATGGGACAGGCTTCACCTGAATCATGCTATGCAGGGACCAGAGTCCTGGCGAATCGCATAACTAGGGCTGTAGATATAGCTTGTGGGGCTGGTGGAGGGGAAGGGGAAGGGGGGGGGGGGGGGGGGGGGGGGGAATCAAAGTTGTAGGAGGGCAGGTTAATGGTGAGGACTTTAAACAAGTTAAAGGGGTCGAGGGCTCAGGATAGGTTAGTTAGGTTTTCAGTAATCGAACAGAGTATGGAAAACGGCAGAAATCACAGTGGTTTGCACTGCTGCCTCATGGCACCGAGGTCCCAGGTTCGATCCCGGCTCTGGGTCACTGTCCGTGTGGGGTTTGCACATTCTCCCAGTGTTTGCGTGTGCAGGATAGGTGGATTGGCCACGCTAAATTGTCCCTTAATTGGAAAAAATGAATTGGGTACTCTAAATTTATTTAAAAAAAGAAAAAGGCAGGAATCTAAATTGAGGCACAGCAGCTAAGAGGACAACTATAAGAATGGGGAGGTCAATGCAAGACTGAGGGTACTGTACCTAAATACGCACAGTATACAAACAATGAGCTTGTAACGTGCATGGAGATTGGAGGGTACAATGTTGTGGGCATCACGGAGTCGTGGCTGCAAAGGATCATGGCTGGGATCTAAATGTCGAAGGATGTGTCCCCTATCGAAAGGACAAGCAGATGGGCGGGGTTGCCTTGTCAGTAAGAAATTAAATTAAAATCGAAAGCAAGAATCAATACAGGATTGGATGGTGTAGAATCTGTGTAGGTAGAGTTGAGGAATCGTAAAGGAAAAAAGGCCCCGATGGATGTTATGTACAGACCCCCTAGCAGTTGTCAGGATGTGGGGCAGAAAATAAATCAAGAGATAGAAACTGCAATATTACAATAATCATTGGGGACTTCAATATGCAGATGGACTGGGAAAATCAGGTTGGTAGCAGATCCAAGAAAATTAATTTATGGAATGTCCACGAGTTGTTTTTTTGGAGCAGCTTGTGACAGAGCCCACTAGCGAACAGACAATCCTGGATTTGGTGATGTGTAACGAGGCAGACTTGATAAGGGAACTTAAGGTGAAGAAACACTTAGGGGGCAGTGACCACAATATGATAGAATTGGAGAAGCTGGAATCAGATATAACGGAATTACAATTGAGTAAAGGTAACTATAAATACATGAGGGGGAAAATGGCCAGAGTCAATTGGAAGAGGAGCCTAGTAATGGTGAAACAGCAATGGCAACAGTTTTTGGGAGTTATTCAATCGGCACAAGAGAAATTCATCCTAATGAGGAAGAAGCATGCTGAGGGGAGGACAAGGCAACCATGGCTGTCAAGGGAAGTAAGGGACAGCATTAAAAAAAAAAGCAAGGCATAGGCAAGGATTAGTGGCAAACCAGAGGATTTGGAAGCCTTTAAAAGCAAGCAGAGGACAACAAAAAAAGCAATAGGGGGAGAAGATGAAATAGGAGTGCAAGCAAGCAAGTAACATAAGAAGATTGCAAGAATTATTTTAGATTTATGAAAGATAACAGAGAAGCAAGAATGGGCATTGTACCACTGAAAAATGAGGCTGGAAAAGTGGAAATGGCTGAGAAACTGAATAGGTACTTTGCATCAGTCTTCACAATGGAAGACACCAGTGGTATACCAGAACTTCAAGAGAATCAGGGGGCAGAGGTGAAAGTAATGGGCATCACCAAGAAGGTGGTGCTGGGAAGGATAAACACCTGGACTGGATGAACTACACCCCAGGGTTCTGAAAGAGATCGTCAAGGAGATTGTGGGAGGCATTGGTGGTGATCATTCAGGAATCACTGGAGGCTTGGAGGGTCCCAGAGGACTGGAAAATGGCTACGATAACACCCCTGTTTAAGAAGGGAGGGAGGCAGAAGACAGGAAATTATAGGCCAGTCAGTCTGACTTCAGCCGTTGGCAAGATTTTAGAGTCCAATTTTAAGGATCAGATTGCGGAGTACTTGGTAAAATAGGGCTGAGTCAGCACAACATTTCTGACAAACCTGTTAGAATTCTTTGAGGTAACAAGGAAGTTAGGCAAAGGAGAGCCAGTGTTTGGATTTCCAGAAGACCTTTGACAAGGAGCCATACAGGAGGCTGCTAAATGAGATAAGAGCCCATGGTGTTCGAGACAAGGTAGGTAAGGATAGAGGATTGGCTGACTGGCAGAAGGCAAGAACGGGGATAAAGAAGTCTTTTTCAGGATGGCAGCCAGCGACTAGTGGTGTTCCACAGGGGTCAGTGTTAGGACCACTACTATTCATGATATACATTAATGATCTGGAAGGAGGAACTGAGGGCAATGTCACTACGTTTGCAGATGATACAAAGATTATGTAGAGGGACAGGTAGATGACCCCCTAACAAAGAGAAACCCTGTTCAGATGTGCATCCACAAAGTAAATATGGTTGGTCCCGCAAGGGGTTGGGGTGGGGTGGGGGGGACACAGAATAACCCCCTCCAATCAGAATAGTCACCTGGAACATTAGGGAACTAAATGGCCCAGTGAATACATCCAGAGTCCTCAGCCACCAGAAAAGTATGAAAGCCGACAGAGTCTTCCTCGAAGAAACGCACCCGAGGGTCACAAAGGACTGGGTGGACAGACATACCATTCGTGCTGTGGGACGAGAGCTTGGGGGGGGGGGGGGCATACCGCTCAGTAAGAGGACGGTACGGCATGGTCAGCAGTATCCTGGAAGGGCACCAGTGCTCCTGGTTAATGTGTACACTGCTAACTGGGGCAACACGGAATTCATAAAGAAGATCATGGTGAAAATCCCAGACGTAAACACACATGACACAAGGTGTTTGCGGGGGGGGGGGGGGGGGGGGGGGGGAGAGAGAGAGAGGGGGGGGGGAAAGAGAGAGAGAGAGAGAAAAAGAGTACTTAACTGTGTATAGGACCTACGGACTGACAGATCAAACCCCAAATCAGGGGGGTGGAAATCTAATAAGGCGAAGGAACTAAGCATGTTCTTGGAGCAGATGGGGACAGTGTGGATGTTCACACACCCTGGGGAGAAGAAGGAGTTGTCCATCTTCCCCCAGGTACACAGAGTATTTACCAGGATCCACTTCTTTGTAGTGGGGAAATTAGTGTTTGCAGGGGTAGCAAGAGCGCATACTCCGCAATTGTAATCTCCGACCACCCTCCACACTACATGATTATCAGTTGGAGACAGCCGAGGGCCAACTCTCCCTATGGAGGTTGGACACGTCCCTCTTTGCCGACAAGGCTTTTTGCAAAACAATATCACAGGCCACAGACAGGTACATCACCAACAACCAGACTGGGGAGGTCTCACCTTCCATGTTCTGGTAGGCGTTGAAGGCTGTGATCATAGGAGAGATTATTGCTTACAAAGCACAAAGAGACAGGGAAGAGAAGGCAGCTGGCAATAACTGGTCGACTCCATACTGGCACCAATGGCACTACGCAGCCCCAACCATAGTTTCTGGCGGAGAGGAAATAGTTACAAATGGACTTTGACCTGATCTCCACAAGGAAAGCAGTGCACCAACTCCACCAGACACCTTCTATGAACACGGAGACAAAGCCAGCCGCCTGCTAGCTCACCAGCTGAGAAAGTAGGCAGCCATGAGAGAAATAATGCAAGTTAGGGGCAACAGCGGCAGGCTGGTAGCCGATCCAGAAAAGATCAACGAAGCATTCAAGGCCTTCTACTTGGGGCTGAACCCCTCCAAGCGCCCTACAGACCCATCTCGCTGCACAATTAGATCCGAAAATTCAAACCATCCAGATCCCTACCGATCTAGTGTGTGTGTATGCGTACGTGTGTGTGTGTGTAAGAATCCAAGGATCCAAAAAAGGGTTGTACAAAGGAAAAGAAATATGGGAGGCCTGGCACTTCAAAACCTACAATTTTACCACAGGCCGGCCACAGCAGAAAGAGTGAGGGGATGGGTGAAGGAAACGGGAGCAGAATGGGTGAAGCTGGAGGAGAGTTCCTGTATAGGGACGACCCTCCAGGCTCTAGTCACGACAGTACTCCCATCCCTGCCAACCAAACACTCAAGAAGCCCAGTGGTAGTAGCCAGGCTCCGAACATGGTACAAGTTGAGGCAACACTTCAGCCTGACCGAAATGTCCACATTGGCTCCCATCTGTAACAACCACAGACTCACGCCAGCAACGATAGATGCCACCTTCAAAAGGTGGAGACAGGACGAGGGGACACCGACAGTTAGTGACATGTACATAAAATGACAAACTAACGACTTTGGAGGAACTGTCAGAGGTTCCAGTTGGCCAAAGGAAACGCATTAAGGTCCACACAAATCAAAAACTTCCTCCACAGGGAAAGACGACGTATTCACAGACGCAGACATTCACTTGTAGAGGAACTGTTGAACGCGGCGACTTGGGAAAAGGGAACTGCGGGGACCTATACAAATGCAGTCTCTTGGACGAGAAGAGAGAGAAAAATGGGTGGGGCGGGGGGCAGGGACTCTGGACTGAAGCACTAAACAGGGCAAACTCCACCTCCACATGCGCAGGTCTGGGCCTGATGCAGCTAAAAGTGGTACAAAGAGCACTCCTAACCAGAATCCAAATGAACAGGTTCTTCCCGGAGGTGGAGGACAAATGTGAACGGTGCCAGGGAGGACCGGCCAAACACGCCCACACGTTCTGGGCCTGCCCCAGCCAGACCTGTCGGGTTCTGGGCAACCATTTTTGAGGTTGTGGGGGTGAGGGTAGAGACATGCCAAAAGTGGCAGTCTTCGAGGATTCAGAATAGCCAGGACTCTTCATGGAGTGGGGGGCCGACACCTCCCTAATCGCCCGAACAATCCTGCTCAGTTGGCGATTGGCAGCACCCAAAGCTGCAGATTGGCTGTCTGACCTGTCGGAATTCCACCAACTGGAGAAAATATAATTCACCATCCGCAAGTCGGAATAGAGCTTCCACAAGATGTGGAATCCATTCACCATCTTGTTCCAAGACCTGTTCGTAGCCAGCAACCGAGGGGTGCACAGGCGAGCCACAAAGCACAAAAGAAAGGGGGAGGGGCTGGCAAGAAACCCACAGAGGGGACCATGGGATACTGGCGGCAGAGCTGCAGAGGCCGGGCTCGTGGACAAGAGGGAGAAACAGGGGCAACTCCAGCATGCTGGGTGATACATGCCAGGGCCAACATCAGGAGCCCAACATGGGTGAAACGGCCATGTATTGCCTGCAGCCACAGGGAGGGGGGCATGTAAATAGTCATACGGTTCCTTGGTTGAATGTGTATATTTTCTCTCTCTGTTCTGGGTGTCTCTGCTCGTCTCTCCACAGGAGCTCTGTAAATACAAAAGCATCTACCTTCGGTGATTGCTGGACTATGTACCATACACCATAAAAATATGAAAATCAATAAAAACATTTATTTTTTAAAAACTGAGATGAGGGGGAATTTCTTCAGCCAGAGGGTGGTGAATCTGTGGAACTCTTTGCCGCAGAAGGCTGTGGAGGCCAAATCATTGAGTGTCTTTAACACAGAGATAGATAGTTTCTTGATTAATAAGGGGATCAAGGCTTATGGAGAGAAGGCAGGAGAATGGGAATGAGAAAAATATCAACCATGATTGAATGGCGGAGCAGACTCGATGGGCCGAGTGGCCTAATTCTGTTTCTATGCTTATGGTCTGAAAGTAGAGGGGAGGGTAGTCTCAGCTCGGAGCAGGGAACCACAGAATGGATGGCCGACTCCACAAAACACCCAGCACAGACCCAGGCGCTGATGGGACAAGCTGACAGGCTTCATCCCGTCTGAGCTCCAGAGACATAGGAAAGAGATGAGAAAAGACCTCCTGGCAGCCGTCGAGGCGGCAGTGGAAGCCGCGACAGCCCCCACAAGGGACAATATGGAGAGGAGACTAGAGGCTCGGGATAATGCAACATGGACCGCGGAAAAAGATGCCAAAGACCAAGGGGACCAGATCACGGCATCCGAGGACGAGTTAGCAGGCCTGGTCAAGACCCAGAAGATGTTGAAAGATGACCAGGAGAACCGATCACGTCGGCAAAACTCAAGAATTGTGGGACTCTTAGAGAAGAAGAGAGTTCCTAGATATGCAAGGCCATCTTACAGCAAGAGCGACACGTGGGAGACCTGGTCCTACTAAACCTCCTATTCTACCACTGGGCGCAAAACGTGGAGTGGGTGAGGGGGTGGCTAAGGGAGCCGGAGGCAGATCTCGGAGGGCCCCAATGCGACCCCCAACCCCCCCACAAAGCCCCAACACACTATTAAAGGGTCTCTCCACCTCCTCCTTCCCCCCCCCCCCCCCCCCATCCTCCTCCTCCCTCCTCCCCCCTCCCCCCCCACATCACCAGCGTCGCGCAGGACACCTCAGGCCTGATCCCCAGCGCACATAAAATGCCAATTTGGCACCTTGGCAGTTACACCTGGTCACCACATGGGAGGAGCCGGGCATGGAGATAGGGGGAGGACTCTGGATCGAGGCGCTGCACAGGATTAACTCCACCTCCTCTTGCGTCGGACTACGCCTGATGCAGCTCAAGGTGGTGCACACCTTACCAAGACACGCTGAGCAGAAGGAGGGTAGGTGCGAGTGGTGTCGGGGGGGGGCCGGCCAACCACACCCACATGTTCTGGTCCTGCCCCAGACTCGGGAGTTCTGGACGGCCTTTCTCAAGGCCATGTCCAGGGTTGTGGGGGTCAAGATGGAGCCGTGCCCATCTGTGGCGGTCTTCGGGGTATCAAAGCATCCAGAGTTCTGGTCGCCAGGTAAAGACTTCTGCTAGGCTGGATGACGACGCGCCACCCAGGGCCTTGGAGTGACTCTCTCTGGAAAAAATAAAATTGTCGATAAGGAGGTCCAGCAAGTAATTAAAAAGAAACTGCTTTCTTCCTATTGTCAACTAATATCATGACATTCCCATCGCTCCTGAAGCAACTGCTATTCCGAAGACATATTTAGCTGACACAATGATCAAGAATTCCAACTTCGCTTTGTGTCAAGTTACTTTTATCTACTCAGTGTCCTTTACCAAGCACATCAGATGAACTAGCTTCTCTAAAAACGATCTTCAAGTTATGTCAGGCTTCAGCATTGTTGCCAACTGCACTACATACCTTACATAGAAGCCCTCCTTCCACACAGCCAGAAAATACTTAAAGTAACATTATACCCTTGTACGGAACGCTACAGGAACAATTTTAAAAATGGAATTACCATTAAAGAAGGCAATATATGCATACTGGATCAAAGGATAATTAACACATTTCTGGAGAGTGTAAAGATTGAAGAATATGGTGAAAAGACAAGTTATTCTTGGAAAATGAGACAGGTTTATCATACTAATTGCCTTTTGTTCTTTCAGGTAGCAACCAGCATCAGCCTGGGAGAACTTTTACAGGTGGAATTTACCTAAATGGAAACAACGTCCCAGAGTGAGCGTGTTTAGTGGTGTGGTTCCCGGTTCTTGCAGTGCCAAGAAACACCCTGCTATTTAATACGACCAGGTTAAAGGGGGCTTCAGTGGGGAATGCATGGCTGAGGCCGCACATAGCCCTGTTTTCTGCACCGAGGAGTTCCGCTCGACGGGTGTAACATTTTTAAATGCCGTCCTTATCTCTGGAGCCCCCAACCCAACGGCCGGCCCCCTCCCATCCTCAGCCCCAATTCACTATGAGGTGCCCCACGGAGTATTTAAGTAGGATGAGCTGCCTCGCTCTAAAATGCAGATTTGCCAGAAAGTGGCCGGGATTCACATCGTAACTTTTCAGTGAGATCGCGTTAGATCAGCCACCTTGCACCACGGTGTGCTGCCTTTCAGGCGCAATGTGACCATTCTATCGCACCTGCATGCTTAATTATAGCTAGACAACCTTATACTTGCCCTCCCCCTCCCCAAGGATCAGCCTTACCCTTCCTATGTTTCTCATCTACCAAGCCACCATTTAGTGACAAAGGCATGAAGTCAGGTTTGAAATGTGTGTTGATAATATAATCTCTGCCTCATCACCGCCTCTCTTAATCCATTAATTGCTGGTTCATCATTCCCAGATGATGCATTTCTATCAATTAAATATAAGGAAGGTCAAAACCATTGTCTTTAGCCCTCATCACAATCTTTATTCGCTCGTCACCGATTCCATACCCACTATAAAACGGAACTCTGCTTCATTCTGGGGCCTCGGCGAGGAACACCCCGCCAACACCTCACTTAGGCTTATGTCCTGCACTAACGAACTCCACTCACCAGTGCAGGAAGACAAAAATGCCGCCCTGATCTCTAGACCCTCAACGCGATCTTCGGACCACCCTGCCCAGAGCCCGAGCACCCAGGGGTCCCCGATCGCCCCCCACCCAAAATGGCGGTACGCCTGGTCCGAGGTGCAGCGAGCCAGGTAAATCTCCTACTGGTTCTCGCAAGATTTACCGGTAGCATTGGGTCTCGAGTCGGGTGTGGCCATTAAATCAGTCCTGAGCCTGGTGCGGCCATCATCTGTGCACAAATCCCGCAGAAGATCAAGGTTTTATTTTTTGGGGGGGGGGGGGGTAGATGGTGCTTAAATTTCAATGGAGAGATAACACTACTCTACAACCAACTGTCAAAAAAAATAACTGCTCCCCGAGCATTTTAATAAACATGTGAAGCAACCAAAAGGAGGTAAAATCAATGCAAAATAACAAGCATGGGTGATACAGGATAGTTTCTGAACCAATATTTGTGCCTTTCTGGCTACCCCACTGAATTCCAAATTATGTTGAAATTACAAGTCCAAGAATTATCAAGGTACCACCAACAGATAGGGTATAGAAATAAATATTAGTACCACTGTGTGAAGTTGTGACAATAGAATTCAATAACTTAGAACAAAGAAAAATGGGCTCAGGATGTACAAACACGCTAATATATTTTGGAGAGATAGGCTCCTAATAAAGTCAGTTTGCATAGTCATATAATCAAGACAAGGAATATAGGAATATATCAAAATAACATTTATACTAGTTGTCAGTGGAAAAGAAGGCAATCATCCATTTGCCATTTGCACTGGATTTAGATTGAGTCTTCAGGTGGTGAACAACTACCATTTTAATTAGCCTCCTTTAGTATTTGCATGGGTGCGTTTGGCATGCCCATGTCATATGTGCACTTCAACAGTTCCTAAATGTAGTCCATTGCACCATCTAGCTTCCAGTGAGTGCATTCAGTTGCACACCCTTCAGTCACATCAATGATCCTTTAAAAACACTGAAAGCCTTGATTTACCAAAAACAAAAGTTTTGAATTAAAACCTTGCAACTCTTGACTTTTATTTTACAATTATTCCACACTCCTGCTTTCTTTACACTGAAAGATAAGTGGTCATGTAACTTCTACGTCACCAAGCCATTTTATGCAGCATTTGTAAGCAGAGCACAAAATTGTTTTATTACTTAATATACAGAGGTGAAAAGAAAATAATTAAATTCTTTTTTTTTTTTAAAAGATTAAAAGAGTAGAAAGGATAACCTTCACTTTCAGTTCCTGCAACATTCAATAAACTTGATGCAAGCATTAGTAGCCAAGCCATCCAGTGAGATTTTAGCTAGCATGTCATAGCTTGTTGGAGCAGTGATGTACAAGCTTATAGTTGTCATTCTTTATACAGCAAGTTACAATACCTAAACAAGGAAGGTGGTAAAACTAGAAGCCAGTCACTTCCAACAATTAGGTTGTTTTTATACACCTCTTAAGCAGTTAAGCTTTGATTCTTATTAACATTTCTGAGGAAAGGTCAGCGGCCTGAAACATTAACTCTATTTTTCGCTCTGTTGAATTTGCTTGACCTGCTGAGTATTTCCAACATTTTATTCTGATAGGAGTCCATTCTCTTAGCCAAATACTAGCAAGATGAAAAGATTTGCAAAAACCTGCCTGTAATTACTATTCACATTGAAAGCTGTTGGTACTCTTCCGCCAGACAACTGCCCAATAGTCACACAATCAGTGGTCACACATTTCAGGCTGTAGTCAGATTCAACTAACTGGATAACACCCTGTTGGGCAGAATCTAGATCAATGCAGAAGCATCCAAAAGAATCACCAAAGCCAAGAGGCATGAGTCTGCAGACCAGGATCAAAGTATAGGGCTGCTGTTCTGATGTCCTGGCTTTACACTTGTAAAGTTTGAGCAATATACATGCCACATTAAGAAACCAAAATCATTTTCACTCAAGCTGCCCAAGATGACAATGATTACTAATACCCAAGTTCCTGAAAATGATAACACGTCAAGCAAAAATACTTTGATCATGAAGGCACAATTATAATGCTCAGATCATGTGGTGCAAATGTTTAATAAATTAATCCTGAAGAGCTTTCATGGTGTACTAATGACTGAGATGCATGGTTAACATCAAGTGGTATGTAGACAATGCCTAAGTGGGGACAACTTGCTCAAGATAAGAAAGCATAGAAAATATCATTCAGGAAGGCATCATCTACTATGAGCCCAACAACTTGACAATGCTGAATGCAAAAACCTACTGAGGAAGCATTTGTTGTAAAATCAAGATTTCCAACCTGGTGTATCCGGGACTTACAATGCAACATGCATGATCTGAGCATTATAATTGTGCCCTTTAATTCTTCGGATGGCGATTTTAAATCTATACCTACTAGTCAATGGCCAACTAATTGGAAAGGTTTTTCTATCACCCTTCATTATTTGGAATTTTTAAATCAGATCTCTCAAACTTCTCATTTCTAATCAAGAGAGCTCCAATTTATCTCATCTTTCCTCAAAATTAAAGCCACTGATCTTTGGTATTGTATAATATGACTCTCTTCTACACACTCTTGTTGGTCAAGACATTCTTCCTGAGGTCATCCAAAAATGGACAAAATATTCTAACCAACTGCTATCAACCCAATGACATTATTTCTTTACATTGCTCCTAATTATCAAATTCCCAAGTTCATTTTTTACATAGGAATAAAAGTTTTGACTAACTAGTACACCAATTTTAAGATGTGTGTAAATAAATATCGTTTTTCTGATACTTCTAGCTCATCAATTGCATTCACACATTGCCTATTTATGTAGTGTGTGTGCATTTCACTCAAATGGGTTTGAAACTATTAGGAAATCTTGCACATTTCCCTACAACACAACAATTACTACACTTCAAAAGTATTTCACCAGTTATGAAGCACTTTGGGGCATAAAGGGAATTTCATAAATGTAAGTTACTTTCAAGTGAGCATATGGTGCTGAAGGGGAGCAACAGGGAAGAAAAAGAACAAAAGTACATAGATTTGTTTTATATAGGAACCTACAGAATTGTACTGTAAATTATGCAACTTTTTCTTTATTGTGAACAAATGAAAGAGACAGGAAAGATAAATTGGTGTGTTATTTGAGAGTAAATCTTCAAAGTATTTGTTGGAACACAGGGAGACGCAAAGGAATCCAAATCAAGTTGCTTCTTACGCAATAGACATCTTCGTCTGGTGTGAGCTTGGCACAGCATAATCCACTTCAAATCGATTACACTCTGATAACGGTCATTTCTATTTACTACCTTTTCTCCCCAAGTTCACTGTGCAAGATCAAATCCCAATTTGGGGAGGGGGGGGCGGGGGGGGGGGGGGGGGAGAAAGAGGAGGGAATCCCTCATGTTGCTTATCATAAGACGATGATAGAACATTGGTTTCTCTTAGATTTTCACATATTCTCCCATTATATCTTTAGTGGAGTAACAATATATGGGGCTGCTGCAATTTCCAGATGGTTATGGCACGTGGCTGAAAGAAGAAACTGAAGGCACTATTGACCAAGTTTGCATATAATACTGTAGAGGGACAGGTAGTATTGAGCAAGCAGGGGGGCTGCAGAAGGACATGGACAGGCTAGGAGAGTGGGCATAGAAGTGGCAGATGGAATACAATGTGTAAAGGTTATGCACTTTGGAAGGAGGAATGGAGGCATAGACAATTTTCAAAATGGGGAAATCAGAAGCTTAGGAAATCAGAAGCACAAAGCGACCTGGGAGTCTTTGTTCATGGTTCTCTTGAATCAGCATCTGCACAGAATGCCCCAGGCCTTGGACATGCTGATCCATAGCCAAAACCCTCGCCCCCAATGCCTCCAACGTGGATGCCACCAATGCAATGTTGGCCTTTGTGGCACGCATGGTCAGCACTACCTCCTGCTCGCAGTTAGACTCCTCCAACTTCAGCTGCAGAGCTCGCCAACAACCCCTCATGTAGTCCCCGACTCTGCGACTGCATCGGTCGATGGGACGGACCGTATTGGTAACAGCTAGTTAATGGGGTCGGCCTGCCCTCTGACTGTCCGCCCCTCGGGAGTTCCTACCTCCATCTGATGTACCAGATCAGCTGAGTGGTTCACGCAGATAGTTCCCCAAGAGCCTCTTCACTAAAGTGCCCAACCGAGGTGAGTGTCTCTGGGATGGAGGAGGATGTTGGAGACAGCTGTGATGGGAAAACTGTGTCAACATCGGACTCGAGCTCTGGGGTGCTAGACAGTCCGACACATGCAGCCCAGGGGATGGTAGCCTCAGTGTAGGGATTTTGGGGGGGGGGGGGAGAAGGAAAGAGAGAGAGAGAGAGAGAGAGAGAGAGAGAAGAAAAAAAGAATTGGGTTACCGGTGTGTGGGATGCGGGTTAGTGCCAGGGGCACGGTGTTGCCTACTCACCCTGAGGAGATCGTGCAGTTATTTACAGCTCAGTTGGCCGGTCAGGACGGTGTTGCTCACGGTGCTGACCGACTCTGCCACCTGCGTCTAGGCACGACAGCGGCTGGCAGCCTCCTTCCCTGGCTGGGGTACAGGGTCAACCACCTATCCACCACCGCAACCAAGGGGGTCTCCAGCTCGGCATCACTGAATCTTGGCAGCGCTCTGCTCACTGTCATCTTGTTGGTTGGGATGGTGTGTGTGTGGGGAGTGAAGTGTGTATATGCGGTTGCAACTTGTCAGCTTCCTGAGTGTTAATCTCGGACCCGACGAATTCGGCACCATTTCTCATTGGAATTGGTTGTGTTCCACGTGGCACGGTGCTAGCCCCTTAACAGTTGCTCGTGGAACTCCACAAATCCTGCGCCGGCATCAACACTTAAGTCTCAGGAATGAGAAACCCGCCGATGGTCTCTAGATTCTACTTCAGAAAGGAAATTACATTCCCCGCATCCTCAAGCCATTTTTTGCATTTTATTGGAGCTCAAGCTGGATGAACTTCAGATCATTCGGGAGGCAGAGGTGATCATAGATAGTAGCTTCAGGGATGTAGTTACTCCGAAGAATGAAGATAGATGGGTGACGGTGAGCGGGGCTGGGAGGAAGCAGTCAGTACAGGGATCCCCTGTGGTCGTTCCCCTTAGTAACAAGTATATCGCTTTGGATACTGGTTGGGGGGAGGGGGGTGGCTTACCAGGGGTAAGCCACGGTGACTGGATCTCAGCACTGAGTCCGTCCCTGTGGCTCAGAAGGGAAGGGGGCGGGGGGGGGGGAAAGAACAGGAGGGCAATAGTTATTGGGGACTCGATAGTTAGAGGGACAGATAGACGTTTCTGTAGCAACGAAAGAGACTCACGGATGGTATGTTGCCTCCCGGGTGCTAGGGTCCGTGACGTCTCGGACCGTGTTTTCAGAATCCTTAAGGGGGCGGGGGAACAGTCACAAGTCGTGGTACACATCGGTACCAACAACATAGGTAAGAGTAGGGTCGGGGATTTAAAGCAGGAATTTAGGGAGCTAGGGTGGAAGCTGAGTGCCAGGACAAACCATGTTGTCATCTCTGGTTTGTTGTCGGTGCCACGTGCTAGCGAATTGAGGAACTGGGAGAGAGTGCAGATAAACACGTGGCTGCAGGGATGGTGTAGGAGGGAGGGTTTCAGTTACATGGATAATTGGAGCACATTCTGGGGAAGGTGAGACCTGGACAAACAGGACGGTTTGCACCTGAACCAGAGGGGCACCCATATCCTGGGAGGAAAATTTGCTACGGCTCTTTGGGGGGGGTTTAAACTAATTTGTCAGGGGGGTGGGAAAACGAGCTGTAGTCCAGAAGCCAGTGTTGAGAGTAGCGAGGTACTGAGGAGGGTATCAAGGTCGCAGGAGTGTACCGGCAGACAGGAAGATGGGTTGAAGTGTGACTACTTTAATGCAAGGAGCATATGGAATAAGGTAGCTGAACTTGGGTGTGGATTGGTACTTGGGACTACGATGTTGTGGCCATTACGGAGACATGGTTAGAACAGGGGCAGGAATGGTTGTTGGAAGTTCTGGGGTATAGATGTTTCAGTAAGAGTAGGGAAGGTGGTAAAAGAGGTGGAGGAGTAGCATTGTTAATCAAGGATAGTTTAACAGCTGCAGAAAGGCAGTTTGAGGGGGATTTGCCTACTGAGGTAATATAGGCTGAAGTTAGAAATAGGAAAGGAGCGGTCACGTTGTTAGGAGTTTTCTTAGGTCCCCAAATAGTAATAGAGATTTGGAGGAAGAAATTGCAAAGCAGATTATGGATAGGTGTGGAGGTCTCAGGGTAGTTATCATGGGTGACTTTAACTTTCCAAATATTGATTGGAACCTCTATAGGTCGAACAGTTCGGATGGGGCAGTTTTTGAACAGTGTGTGCAGGAGGGTTTCCTGACACAATATGTGGATAGGCTGACAAGAGGTGGGGCCACATTGGATTTGGTACTGGGTAATGAACTGGGCCAAGTGTTAGATTTGTTTGTGGGAGAGCACTTTGGAGATAGTGACCACAATTTGGTGTCTTTCACTATTGCAATGGAGAGGGATAGGGCCAATTATGATGCGATTAGGCAAGAATTAGGGAGCATAAGATGGGAACAGAAACTGTCAGGGAAAGGCACAAATGAAAAGTGGAGCTTGTTCAAGGAACAAATACTGCGTGTCCTTGATACGTATGTCCCTGTCAGGCAGGGAGGAAATGACCATGTGAGGGAACCATGGTTCACAAAAGAGGTTGAATGTCTTGTCAAGAGGAAAAAGGAAGCATATGTAAGGATGAGAAAACAAGGTTCAGTTGGATCGCTCGAGGGTTACAAGGTAGCAAGGAATGAGCTAAAAAAAAAAAAAAAAAGGCTGAGGAGAGCTAGTAGAGATGTCCTTGGCGGGTCAGATCAAGGAAAACCCCAAGGCTTTTTACTCTTATGTGAGAAATAAAAGAATGACCAGGGTGAGGTTAGGGCCGTTGAAGGACAGTAGTGGGAACTTGTGCATGGAGGCAGAAGAGGCGTTGAATGAATACTTTTCTTCAGTGTTCACCAAGGAGAGGGGCTATGTTTTTGAGGATGCGAGTGTTATGCAGGCGGGTAGACTGGAGGAGGTAGATATTCTGAGGGAAGATGCATTAGCAATTTTGAAAAACCGGAGGGTCGACAAGTCCCCTGGGCCAGATGGGATATATCCTAGGATTCTTTGGGAGGCAAGGGATGAGATTGCAAAGCCTTTGGCTTTGATCTTTGGGTCCTCACTGTCCACAGGGATAGTGCCAGAGGACTGGAGAGTGGTGAATGTTGTTCCTCTGTTCAAGAAAGGGAATAGGAATGATTATAGGCCAGTTAGTCTTACTTCGGTGGTGGGTAAATTAATGGAAAAGGTCCTGAGGGATAGGATTAATGACCATTTGAAAGATGCAGCTTAATCCGGGATAGTCAACACGGATTCGTGAAGGGTAAGTCTTACCTCACAAATTTGATTGAATTCTTTGAAGAGGTAACTAAGTGTGTAGATGAAGGTAGAGCAGTTGATGTCATTTTCATGGATTTCAGTAAGGCATTTGATAAAGGTTCCCCATGGTCGGCTCATGAAGAAAGTAAAGAGGTGTGGGATAGAGGGAAATTTGGCCAATTGGATAAGTAACTGGCTATCACATAGAAGACAGAGGGTGGTGGTGGATGGAAATTTTTCAGACTGGAGACCAGTTACCAGCGGTGTACCACAGGGATCAGTGCTGGGTCCTCTGCTATTTGTGATTTTTATAAATGACTTGGAGGAGAGGCTGAGGGATGGGTCAGTAAATTTGCTGATGACACCAAGATTGATGGAGTAGTGGATGAAGTGGAGGTCTGTGGTAGGCTGCAAAGAGACATTGATAGGATGCAGAGCTGGACCAATAAATGGCAGATGGAGTTTAACCCTGATAAGTGCGAGGTGATTCATTTTGGTAGGACAAATTTGAATGCGGATTACAGGGTCAACGGCAGGGTTCTGAGGAATGTGGAGGATCAGAGAGATCTTGGGGTTCATGTCCACAGATCTCTGAAGATTGCCACTCAAGTGGATAGAGCCGTGAAGAAGGCCTGTAGTGTGTTAGCGTTTATTAACAGGGGGCTTGAGTTTAAGAGCCGTGGGGTTATGCTGCAACTGTACAGGGCCCTGGTGAGACCACATTTGGAGTATTGTGTGCAGTTCTGGTCACCTCACTATAGGAGGGATGTGGAAGCATTGGAAAGGGTGCAAAGGAGATTTATCAGGATGCTGCCTGGTTTGGAGGGTAGGTCTTATGAGGAAAGGTTGAGGGAGCTAGGGCTTTTCTCTTTGGAGCGAAAGAGGATGAGAGGCGACTTAATAGAGGTTTATAAGATGATGAGGGGGATAGATAGAGTGCACGTTCAGAGACTATTTCCTCGGGTGGATGTAGCTATTACAAGGGAGCATAACTAGAAGGTTCGGGATGGGAGATATAGGAGGGATGTCGAGGTAGGTTCTTTACTCAGAGAGTGGTTGGGGTGTGGAATGGACTGCCTGCTGTGATAGTGGAGTCGGACACCTCAGGAACTTTCAAGCGGTTATTGGATAGACACATGGAGCACACCAGAATGACAAGGAGTGGGATGGCTTGATCTTGGTTTCGGACAAAGCTCGGCACAACATCGAGGGCTGAAGGGCCTGTTCTGTGCTGTACTGTTCTATGTTCTATTCTTAGAGAATCACTTTCCGAAGCTTTACCGACTTAGGAAATAAGGAACAGAAAAAAGGGGATAAAAATATTCCATCAAATGTCTAATGCTACACAATCAAAATCAAAGGGCATTCCTTTATTCCACTGATCTAGAACATTGCAAAGTGACTTAAAAGACAGGAGGTCACCTGGGCCTTTAAATAATGAAAACATCTGAACTATTCCCACTAATATAACAATACCACATTAATAACTAGGCTTATGCACAAGAGTAACCATAATTTCCTCATGAATGTTGGGCAGCCAGCGAAGCCCACATCTCATGAATGAATATAAAAAAGCCCCATTTAACTACACTTCAGACACTAACCACCCAATCCCCTGGGGGCATTCCCTTAACCATTCCCATGGAAGCGAACACCTCACCTCAACGAGATTGGTCTCCCAAAAACCTTACCACACAGCAGAGACCCATGCCATTATTGCCTGCACACATGACAGCGAGACAACAGAGCCACCAATCACTTGTAAGAAACCTAGAACTCACTAACCCTCGAAAAGAGGATTATACTTCAAGTTGTACATAGTTAGGAAGACAAGTTCATTAATCATGCACCATTTATCTAATATTCTTTGACATATTGAGCTCATTCCTAGATCCAGCCCAATATGAACTTTAAAAAAGTACATCCACTGTTCCACGTTTTAATTTGGGGTAAAGCATAGCACCACCTGGAGAGAATCATAGTGCAGAAGGCCATTCGGCCCATTGGGTTTGCACCGACCCTCTGAAAGAGCACTTTACCTCGGCCTACTCTCCCGCATCCTCATAACCTCACCTAACCTGCACATCTCTGGACAGGAAGAATCAAGTGTTTTTTAGCATGGCTAATCCACCCAACCTGCGCATCTTTGGACTATGGGAGGAAACCCACACAGACATGGGGAGAAAGTGCAAAACCCGCAAACCCAAGGCCGGAATTGAACCCTAGTTCCTGGGCGCTGTGAGCAGCAGTGCTAACCACTGCCACGGTTTATTAATCATTTTACTGCAGTCAGATGTGCAGCGACATAAATGCCCCATGGAGTGATGGTATACATATTTTGCAGTTGTTTTCTCCAGCACAATTAATTCCCTATTTTAAACATGCCATCATGGGGCAACAGTAAGTTCAAGATAATCAATCACTTCCCCAAGAGGTTGCTATTCAACGGACCAAATGGCCCCTTCTGTGCCAAAATGACTCGATGACAAAAAATGCATATACATTTTTTTTTTCAAAAAAAGTCATCAACATTAAATTGGAGACTTTTGCTTTGCAAGTACAAAATTGGAATGCAAGACTCAAAATAGCACATGTCACACAAAGAGACAGATCAATTTACATGAACTCAGGGTGAAGGTCAAATAAGATACCAAGAACAAGAAAAATCTCAATTTCATCCAGCACAGATACTAATTTCTACATTTATCAAGAGATGCAAATCATTGATACAAAAATGGGATAGGTTAAACTTCACGCAAACAGGATCAATCACTTCCTGATGACTTGGCAGCACACAGAAAATCTATGGTAATTTGGGAAACAGAAAAATTGAAGCTATCATGAGGCTATACCCCTTTATTTTTGAATGAGAATTTTTCAACTTTCAACTGACTGGGAATTTTGCAATTTGACCTGAGACAGGGCAAACTACTTAAAAACACACTGCCACATTCAAAGGTGAAAGTGAGAAACAAACAAATCATCCTTAGTGCTATGTGAAGAGAGATTTCCGATAATCTAGAACAACCATAGAAACTTGAAGCTGCCTCAGGCCCTCATGGATGTCCAATTTAGAGTTGCTGGATCTGTTTGAAGTCTGTCCTATTTAGCACAGTGGTAGTGCCACTTATTACAATGGAGGGTATCCTCAAATAGAAATCGGGATTTTGACTCCACAAGGACGGTGCTGTGGCCACTCCTTCCAATACTGTAATGAACAGATGTATTGCAGCAGGTAGGTTGGTGAGGATAAGGTAAAGTATGTTTTTCTCTCTTGCTTCACCACCTGCCACAGTCGCAGTCTAGAAGCTATGTCCTTTATGACCCGACCAATTTGAACCATTCTTGATGATGGACACTGAAGTCCCCCACCCAAACTACATTCTGAGCCCTTGCCACCCTTGGTGCTTCTTCTAAGTGATGTTCAACGTGGAGGAGCACGGATTCATCAGCTATGGGGGAATGGTACGTGGCAATCAGCAGGAGTCTAGTGCAAATTTTCCAGCTGAATTTAATTGAGAATCTCCACTGCTAAAGCAAGAAAATTCATATACCAGTGTGAATAATAATGAGATGGACGCATCAGAGTCTATTATTTAATCTTGTGCCTACATGTCAAGTTCTACATACTCATATTTAGGTATCAGCTGTATCCCTGTGGCCACACCCTCATCTTCGATTCAGAAGTGTGTTCAAATTCCACTATAGAGACTAGAGCACAAAATCTAGCCCAACACTTCAGTGCTGCAAAAAAGTGTAATCCTTGGGGTGAGATGTTGACACCCATCTGATATCTCCAATAAATGTTTAAAAGATCCCCTCTTCTAGACATCGGAGTTCTCTTCATGGTGTCCTGGCCAATATTTATCCCTCAACATTCTTGGTAGTCACTTTACCTACATTAAAACAGTAATCAGATTTCAAAAGAACTTAATTGGCTGGAACAGTTTGAATGTTCAAATTCTTGCATTCTATAAGTGGGTAGGCCACAATCAACTTCATGCAAGTTTCCAGGAAATTTTATTTTGAACTGCTTCAGAAAGCATTCAACATCTATGCAGCCAGCACTATACTGGTGCAGCCTTCTTCTGGTCATGTCTCTACACCTTCCCTCACTACTGTTTCACGCAGGAACTGGTCCCAGAGTTGAAGACCTTGAAATCTTGACTGTTGCATGACTCTGGACGTAAGAGGACATTCAAAGAGATATTTCATTGTTTGGGATGCCTCTCCACAGTCACAGTTGACAGAATTAATTTGGCTGTATCTCCACTCTGCACAAGGGCTTTGCAGCAGCCAATACTAGTCCTGAGTGCAGTCAAGAGTATGGACTCTAGTGTCCTTCTGTTCCAGTGCACAGCACCGCAATAACTTTATAAAAATATTTCCGAGGTTTTTGATTTACAGATCTTCCAAAAATGGTGAAGTATGCAGCCAATAATGTTCTGCATTTACAGAGCTGTCCAGCAATAAATACCAAGTAAAAGCTCCAAATTAGTTCTCACAATGGCTTGGTAACAGGCAAGACTGCTCATCTTCAAACCAACTGTCCAAACGTCATGTGAGATTACTAACTACGAAAGATAATCTGCCACACATCCAGTGTCGGTTTCACTAAATCTTAACAGAGTCAATCCATGGGAGTGCCTCACACTAGAGATTTTGAATGTACAAGAATGGACACAGTCTTTACTGCAAAGGTTCTCTGCTGTTCAATTATGAAACAATAATGATAGCAGTGATTAATCTCAAAATATAAAACATCCTTGCAGCTACTTGGTGATATGAACTTCCTCCCAAAAGCAAAATAGGGTCAATATTATGGCACTCATTTAAGTTTATAAATTTCACAGCGAACGAGGACAGAAACTTAAAAATATATTTTAACAAGTCATTTTTAACACAACAAATCTTTAAAAAGGGCGTCAATTTATAAGTTGCTTGTAATGCAAGGATGTGCCAGCTATCTTCAGCCAATGCAAGACTTAACCTGCCAAAGAATCTTGGGTTTTTTTTGCAAAACAATTACTATGCTGAATCAGTTGTGTCACACAACGCATTGAATACAAGTTGAACAACAGTATTTACATAAATTAAATGCAAAATGGAATCCAAATCTTATACTATACTGTATAATCTCACAAAAAACCCAATCATACTACTAATTTATGCTTCTCTGGATGCCTCAAAACCACTTACTCCGAAGCAATGATTTAAAGAATACCATTATGTGACTCAACTGCCATCTGACAGCAGAAATCATTACCAGGCTACAGATTTTCTTTCATATTTGTTTTTACTTTGATTACACAAAATCCAATTCAGATTAATTTCCTCATTTTTCAGAAAATAATTTCTTCCCATTATATATTTTGTTTTAATTCTACAATAGGGCTCCCTCTTAAAAGTTCCTCTTCCCCGTTCCCGGATATCTCCATCTTATTTACCACCTCTAGTAAAATGTGGCGGAGGACAACCTGTTCTTGAACCTCCAATGGCAGTCAGAAGAAACAAGAACAAGAAACAGAAGTAAACCCACGCTTACTTCCCACATAATCTTTCATTCCATGTTTGGTAATTCCCCAACACACTATTTCTCCCAAATACATGAAGAGAATTAGGGTATGAAACTGTGCCCCACATTTTACATAGGAACAAAGAGTAGGCAATTCAGCTCCAGCATATTCACCATTCAATTTGATCTTTATTTCAACTTACAACGTCATTTGCCCGTATTATTTCCATATTCCTTGGTATCATCCAAAAAAATCAAAGATTCACAGAGTGCAGAAGAAGCCCTTCGGCCCATAGAGTCTGCACCAACACATGAAAAACACCTGACCTACCTATCTAATCCCATTTACCAGCCCTTGGCTTGAATATTATGACGTGTCAAGTGCTCATCCAGGTGCTTTTTAAAAGATGTGAAGCAACTCGCATCTACCATCCTCCCAGGCAGTGCATTCCAGACCACCACTCTCTAGAGTAAAAACGTTTTTCCTCAAATCCCCCCCCCTCCAAACCTCCTGCCCCTCACATTGAACTTGTGTACCCTCATGACTGATCCTTCAACTAAAGGGAACAACTGCTCCCTTCCCATGCCCCTCAATCTTTTACACCTCCATCAGGTCGCCCTTCAGTCTTCTCTTTTTAAAAAAAAAGAGAACCCAATTCTTGTTTTCCAATTAAGGGGAACTTTAACATGGCCAATCCATCTACCCCGCACATCTTTGGGTTCTGGGTGTGAGACCCACGCAGACACGGGGATAATGTGAAAACTCCACACGGACAGTGACCCGGGGCCAGGATCGAACCCAGGTCCTTGGCGCTGAGGCAGCAGTTTTAATCACTGTGCCACCATGCTGCCCCCCATCCCCCTCAGTCTTCTCTGCTCCAACAAAAACAACCCAAACTTATCCAACCTCTTCATAATTTAAATGTTCCATCCCAGGCAACATCCTGGTGAATCTCCTCTCCAACCCCTTCAGTGCAATCATATTCTTCCTATAATGTGGCAACCAGAGCTGCGCACAGTACACCAGCTGTGGCCTCACCAAAGTGCTAGACAACTCCAACATGATCTCCCTGCTTCTGTATTCTGTGCCTCGATTGATAAAGGCAAATGTCTCATATGCCTTTTTTACCACCCTATTAACCTGCCCTTCTGCCTTCAGAGAGACCTATGGACAAACATGCAAGGTATCTTTGTTCCTCAGAACTTCCTAATGTCATGCTATTCCTTGAATACTTCCTTGTCAAGTTACTCCTTCCAAAGTGTATCACCTCGCTCTTTTCAGGGTTAAATTTCATCTGTCACTTGTCTGCCCATTTGACCATCCGTCTATATCTGCCTGTAAACCAACTATTAACCACGCAGTCAATCTTTGTGTCATCTGCAAATGTACTGATCCTACCCCCACATAGTCATCTATATCATTTATGCAAAAATGATGAATAATAGGTGACCCAGCAGCCATCCCTTTGGAACGCCACTGGACACTGGCTTCCAATCACTAAAGCAGCCTTTTGTCATCACCTTCCGTCTCCTACAACTAAGCCAATTGTGAATCCATCTCATCAAATTACCCTATATCCTTTATCACAAGTCTCCCATGTGGGACGTTGTCAAAGGCTTTGCTGAAATCCATCTAAACTACATCAACTGCACGACCTTCATCTACACACCTGGTCACCGCCTCAAAAAATTCAATCAAATTTATTAGGCATGACTTCACTCTGACAAAGCCATGCAGACTATCCCTGATCAAACCTTGCCTCTCCAAGTGGAAGTGGATTTTCTCCTTCAGAATATTCTCCAATAGTTCCCCTACCACTGACATGAGACACACTGGTCTGTAGTTCCCTGGCTTATCTTCACAACTCTTCATAAAAAGTGGTACCACATTAGCTGTGCTCCAGTGCTCTGGCACCTCCCCATAGCAAGAGAGGAATTTAAAATTTGGGACGGAGCCCCTGCAATCTCCTCCCTTGCCTCCCACAGCAGCCTGGACATAATTCATCCAGACCTGGATATTTACTTAGCCCCCTACTATACTCCCTATACACACACACACAAGACTGTGGGGTAAAATTTGGCTCCAATTCCTAACTACATTGATCACTCAATTCATCAATACTCCATCACTGATGGCATGACCGTAGTGGGTCGGATCTCGAACAAGGAAGAGTCAGTACAGGAAGGTGATAGAGAACCTAATGGAGTGGTGTAACAACAACAATCTCTCCCTCAATGTCAGCAAAACTAAAGAGCTGGCCATTGACTTCAGAAAGCAAAGTATCGTATACACCCCTGTCTGCATCACTGATGCCGAGGTGGAGATGGTCGACAGCTTCAAATTCATAGATGGAATCTGTCCTGGTCCACCCACATCGACGTTACAACCAAGAAAGCACAACATAAGACATAGAAGCAGAATTAGGCCACTGGCCCATCGAGTCTGCCCCGCCCATTCAATCATGGCTGATATTTTCTCATCCCCATTCTCCTGCCTTCTTTCCATAACCCCTGGTCTTCTTATTAATCAAAAACCTATCTATCTCTGTTCCTCAGATTCACCACCCTCTGGCTGAAGAAATTCCTCCTCATCTCTGTTTTAATGGATCGTCCCTTTGGTCTGAGATGGTGTCCTCTGGTTCTAGTTTCTCCTACAAGTGGAAACATCCATGTCCACTCTATCCAGGTCTCGCAGTATCTTGTAAATTTCAATAAGATCTCCCGTCATTCTTCTAAACTCCAACGAGTACAGACCCAGAGTCCTCAACCGATCCTCACACAACAAGTTCTTCATTCCAAGGATCATTCTTGTGAACCTCCTCTGGACCCTTTCCAAGGCGGCTATACTTCCTCAGGAAACTACGGGAATTCAGCATGGCCACATTGACTCTTACCAATTTCTACAGATGCACCATAGAAAGCATCCTATCTGACTGCATCACAGCCTGGTTTGGCGACTGCTCGGCCCAAGACTGTAAGAAACTACAGAAAGTCATGAACACAGCCCAGTCCATCACGCGAACCTGTCTCCCTTCCATTGACTCGGTCTACACCTCCCGCTGCCTTGGAAAAGCGGGCAGCATAATCAAAGACCCCTCCCACCCGGGTTATTCACTCATCCAATTTCTTCCATCGGGCAGGAGATTCAAAAGCCTGAGAACACGCACTAACAGGTTCAAAAATAGTTTCTTCCCTGCCGCGACCAGACTCCTGAATTTGATTTGATTTATTGTCACATGTACCGAAGTACAGTGAAAAGTATTTTTCTGCAGCCAAGGTAACGTACACGGTAGATAAAAGAATAATCAACAGAGAAAAGAATAATCAACAGAGAACATTGACAAATGGTACATCGACAAACAGTGATTGGTTACAGTGCGGAACAAGTGGCCAAACAAAGCAAGTACATGAGCAAGAGCAGCATAGGGCATCGTGAATAGTGTTCTTACAGGGAACAGATCAGTCCGAGGGGGAGACGTTGAGGAGCCTTGTAGCTGTGGGGAAGAAGCTGTTCCTATGTCTAGATGTGCGGGTCTTCAGACTTCTGTACCTTCTGTCTGATGGAAGGGTCTGGAAGAAGGCAATGCCTGGGTGGGAGGGATGTCTGATAATGCTGTCTGCCTTCCTGAGGCAGCGGGAGGTGTATACAGAATCAATGTGGGGGTGGCAAGCTTGTGTGATGCGTTGGGCTGAGTTCACCACACTCTGCAGTTTCTTGCGATCTTGGACCGAGCAGTTGCCATACCAGGCTGTGATGCAGGCTGAATTACCCTATATGGACTGAACTGATCTCTTCACACGTCTTCTCTACTGATCAGTACTGCACTCCGTATGCTCAACCATTGCCTGTGCCTTTGTATTTACATTGTGTATTTATGTATGTCCTTGGTTATTTTCATGTATGGAATGGTCTGTCTGGACTGTACGCAGAACAATACTTTTCACTGTGCCTCGGTCCACGTGACAATAAAACAAAATAAAACAATCCAATCCAATTGTCCACTTTTAAGCCTGCCACTCGCTATATGTCAATCTGCTCAAGAACCTCAGTCACTCTTCCAGAGTTCCATACCTACATCCTCATTCTTTTGCGTGAAGACAGATGTAAAGTATTGTTCAACACCCGACCAATGTCCTCTGGCTCCACCCATAGATTGCCCTCTCAGTCCCTAATGGGCCCTACTCTTTCCCTGGTTATCCTCTTCCCATTACTTATTAGAATGTCTTGGGATTTTCCCCTACTTTTACCAGCCAGAGCTCTCTTTTTTCTCCTAATTGCCTTCTTAAGCTCCGCTCTGCACTTTCTCTACTCCACTAATGCCTCTGCTGATTTGCTCACCTTGTACCTGCTAAAAGCTTCTCATATCCTTCTCATTGTGTCCTGAATATCCCTAGTCATCATTGGTTTTCTGGGCTTGTTCCTCCTTCGCATCACCCTAGAAGGAACATGTTGGGTCTGTACCTTCCGCATTTCCTTTTTGAATGCCCCCCGCTGCTCTTCTGTTAATTACCCCAGAAGTAGCTGTTCCCAGTCTACATTGGCCAGTTCCTGCCTTATTTTACTAAAATCCACTCTCTCCCAATCCAAAACTTTTCTTTGCAATTTGTCTGTTTCTTTGTCCATATCAAGCTTAAATTGCACCATGTTGTGGTCGCCATCATTAAAATTCTCCCCCAGAGGGCGGCACGATGGTGCAGTGGTTAGCACAGCTGCCTACAGCGCGGAGGACCCTGGTTCGATCCCAGCCCGGGGTCACTGTCCGTGTGGAGTGGAGTTTGCACATTCTCCCCATGTTTGTGTGGGTTTCACCCCCACAACCCAAAGATGTGCAGGGTAGGTGGATTGGCCACGCAAAATTACCCGTTCATTTGGGGGGGGGGGGGGAAATGATTGGGTACTCTAAATTTAGAAAATAAATTAATTAAATTAAATTAAATGCTCCACTACCGGTCCTACTTCATTCCGCAGAATTCTCAGCACCGCATCGCCCCTTGTTGGAGCCTCTACATATTGACCTAAAAAGTTCTCCTACATGCGTTTTAAGAAATACACTCCATCTAAGCCCTCAACACTATTACTATCCCAACTAATATTGGGATAGTTGAAATCACCTATAGTTATTATTTTTACACACCTCGGTGAATTATGCACATATTTGTTCCTTCTAGAAAAATCTAGCGATCTCAGTCTTGAAAGTTCCAACTGACAAGTATCCACAGACCTTTGGGGGCAAAGAATTTCAGATTTCTATTGCTGTGTAGGAAAAAGTGCTTCCCAATTTTCTTCCAAGATGGCATGCTGCAATTTTTAAGACCAAATACTCTATTTCTAGATTTACCTACTAGGAAAAATAGTTTCTCTATCTACCTTATCAAGTTAACTGGGGAAAAGTCAACTTCAATTGGGTAAGAACAGATCTGGGCTGAATAAGTGGGAGTCAAAGGTTGCCAGGAAAAGCGGTAGCTGAACAAAAGTCTGCCTTCAAGGAAGAGGCATTTCGGGCACAGTCATGGTACATTCCCTCGAAAGGGAAAGATAGGGCAAACAAATCTAGAGTTCCCTGAATGACCAAGAAAAAGAGGAAAAAGTGTGCTTATGACAGACATCAGCTAGAAAATACAACTGAGATCCAGGCTGAATATAGAAGGTTCAGAGTGAAGGTGAAAAAGCAAATAAAAGAAATAAAGAGGGAGTACAAAAAAAGACTGGTAGACAACACAAATGAGAATCTTAAAATCTTCTATTAGGCACATAGTAAAACTGTGGTAAGAGGAGTAGGACCCAAAAGTCCCGACGACCCTCCCCAACTCATCCTATCCCCTCACCCACTTACCTGCCACCATATCCTCTCACCCACTTACTTCCCACCGTATCCTCTCACTCACTTACCTGCGATACTATCCCTCAATCACGAATCTTACACATTTGCCTTCTCTCCTTAGCATCTCAAAATGGGGCTGTGACCTTTAAACTCTCCACTTACCAAAATACAGCAGCTAACGTCATAAAAGAGGGAGGCATCGCTTCTGCAATAATCTCTACACTATTCCCTGCAAGGATTGCTGCAATGCACGGGTTTGGACGTTCCGGTTCCCTCTATTGGAAGACGAACCCCAAAAGAAAAAATCATAGGAAGGCAAGTAGATAACTTTTTATCTGATCTGAACCTCTGGACCAATAATTTGGATCAAAATGAATAGTCATGTGAACAAATGTGGGTTAAATTAGAGAAAGCCAGAATGGATTGCTTAAGTGAAAACTATGTTTAACTAACTTGCTTGAGGTTTCTTTTGAAGAGATAGCAGAGGGGGTTGATGAGAGCAATGCTATGGATGTGGTGTTAATGGGACTTCCAAAAGGCATTTGATACAGTGCCACATAACAGACTTGTGAGCAATGGCAGAGCTCATGGAGTAAGAGGAAAAGTAGCACCGCAAACACAAAACTAGCTGAGTGACAGGAAAGAGAGTAGTGGTTAATGGATCTTTTTCAGGCTGGCAGAAGATTTGTACTGGAGGGCCCCACGGTCTCAGTGTTAGGACCCTTGCTTTTACCCAAGGGGCGGCACAGTGGTTAGCACTGCTGCCTTACAGCTCCAGGGACCCAGGTTCGATTCCGGCCTCAAGTCTGTCTGGAGTTTGCACTTTCTTCCAGTGTCTGCATGGGTTTCCGCCGTGCCCGGTTTCCTCCCACAGTCCAAAGATATGCAGATTACGTGGATTGGCCATGCTAAATTGTCCCTTAGTGTCCAAAGGTTAGGTAGGGTTTCTGGGTTACAGGGATAGGGTGGAAGCGTGGGCTTAAGTAGGGTGTTCTTTCCAAGGGCTAGTGCAGACTCGATAGGCCAAATGGCCTCCTTCTGCACTGTAGGGATTCTGTGACCCACCATCCGCGGTTAATTAAAAAAGTTAAAGCAAGTATCATACTAAAAGAAAATGCATATATTTGCACAAAGACGGGTGGCAGGTCAGAAAATTTGACAGAATATAAAATACAGCAAAAAAAAGACTAAAAGGGTGATAACGGATTGAAAAATAAGAGTACAAGAAAAAGCGAGCTTGAAACATGAAGACAGATAGTAGGAGTTTCTATAGATATATATAGATCTATACCTACAGATACTTAGAAAAGAGATCTAAGTGAGCATTGGTCCTTTAAAAACAAGTCGGGGGAATTAATAATGCAAAATTAGGAGATGGCAGATGAATTGAAGAGGTGTTTTGCATTAGTCTTCACTATAGAGGATACAAAGAACATCCCAGAAATAGCTGCAAATCAGAAAATGGAAGAGAGGAACTCAAGAAGATTACAACCACCAGGGAAGTGGAACTGAGCAAATTGTTGGAGCTGAGGGCTGACAAGTTCCTGGGTCCTGCTGGACTTCAACCTAGGGTCTTGGAAGAAGAAGACAGTGAGAGAGTTGATGCATTGGTTTTAATTTTCCAAAATTCCCCAAATTCAGGGAAGGTTCCATTAGATTGGAAAAAATTTTTTTTTAATTATTTTTATTCTCATTTTCCACTTTTTCCATCAAATATACACCCAATAAAAGATAACCAACAATACCAAGTACAATAGCAATCCCCCAATCAGCATCCCCATCATCGCACAAACCCAAACCTCATCCCTACATCCCAAATACAAAACAAGAAAGACCAAAATAAAATTCACGGTCATCCCATACATGGTAAGCAATAAGCAATACACTCAACAGCCCCCCCCTCCCTCCAATGTTCGATGGCATCCAATTCTTTGCAAGTGCAGGATAAACAATGCCCATGAATTGTAGAACCTTTCCATCCTCCCCCTCAACTCAAAACTTCATCTTCTCGAGCATCAAAAATTCCAGCAGGTCCTCCCACCACGCCAAGGCGGAGAAGTTGACCTCCCTCCAATATCAGACAGGACCAAAATATGTGAACATGGTTTGCGGGGCACCTCCCACAGCTCTCACACACATCCTCCACCCCCTCAAAATGTCAGTTCAGCCTCGCCCCATATACCACCTTCAATTGTATCAACCCTAACCTTGCGCACGAGGTTGAGGTGTTTACCCTCCAGAGCACCTCACACCACAACCAGTCCTCCATGCCCTCCCCCAATTCTTCCTCCCACTTCACTTCAATCCCCTCCGATGATACCTTGTCCTCCCTGAGAATCCTCCCATAAGTTGCCGACACCACCCCCTTCTCCATTTTCCCTGTCGTCAATACCTCCGACACCACCCCCTTCTCCATTTCGCCTGTCGTCAATACCTCCTCCAACAATGTGGAGGCCGGCGCTACCGGGAAGCTGTGAATCTCCTTCCTGGCAAAATCCCAGACCTGCAGGTATCTAAATACCTCCTCCTGCCCCAGTCCATATTTCTCCCCCAACTCCTCCAGCCTCGCAAAACAGCCCCCCAGAAGCAAATCCTTTAATACCCTGAAGCCCCTCTCCTCCCATCTCTGAAATCTCCCATCCCACTTCCCTGGTTCAAACCTATGGTTCCCCTTAATCGGTATCTCTCTTCACCCTGCCACAACTTAAAGTGCTGCCTCAACTGCTCCAGATCTTTGCCACCACAACCGGATTCCCCAAATATTTACCTGGGGCCATCAGGAACGGCGCTGCTGCCAACGCCCTCAGCCTCAGCCCCCTGCACAGACTCTCCTCCATTCTAATCCACTGGGACTTTTTCTCTCTCTCTCTCTCCCCCCCCCCCCCCCTCCCCCCTCCCCCCTCCCCCCCCAATCCAGCTCCTCACTGCTCACTGTTTCAGCGTTCGCCACCCAGTAATGATATAATAAATTCAGGAGGCCCAACCCCCCGGTCTGCCGTTCTCTCTGCAGAAACACCTTCCTAATCCTAGCCACCTTTCCCCCCTCTCCCCCCCCCCCCTCTCCCCAAATAAACTAGGTAACCATCTTCTCCACCTCCTTAAAAAAACGCCTTTGGTAAAAAGATCGGCAGGCACTGAAATATAAACAAAAACGGAGGCAACACATTCACTTTAATTGCCTGCATTCAACCTGCAGCGACAGAGGAAGACCATCCCACCTTGCCAAGTCCCCCTTCACCCTGCCCACCAAACTAGTAGATTTGTACTTACGGAGTCCCCCAGTCCCGTGCCACCTGCACCCCCCATTATTTTGAAAAATAACAAATGTAACTATTTTATTAAAAAAGAGAGACAAAGGAGGAAACTACAGGCCACGGATAACCTCACGATGCTCCACTTCTCCAGCTTCCACCCTAAACATATTAAAGAAGCCATCCCCTATGGACAAGCCCTCCGTATACACAGGGTCTGCTCAGACGAGGAGGAGCGTAACAGACATCTACAGACGCTGAAAGATGCCCTAGTACGAACGGGATATGGTGCTTGACTCATCGATCGACAGCACCGACCTCCTCAGACAAACACGGGATACAACCGACAGAGTACCCTTCGTCATCCAGTACTTCCCCGGAGCGGAGAAACTACGACATCTTCTTCGCAGCCTTCAACACGTCATCGATGAAGCTGAACATCTTGCCAAGGTCACCCCCACTACTTGCCTTCAAACAACCACGCAACCTTAAACAAACCACTGTTTGCAGCAAACTATCCAGCCTTCAGAACAGCGACCACGACACCACACAACCCTGCCATGGCAATATCTGCAAGACATGCCAGATCATCGACATGGATACCACCATTACACGCGAGAACACCACCCACCAGGTACGCGGTACATACTCGTGCGACTCGGCCAACATTGTCTACCTCATACGCTGCAGGAAAGGATGTCCCGAAGCGTGGTACATTGGCGAGACCATGCAGACGCTGTGACAACGGATGAACGGACATAGTGCGACAATCGGCAGGCAGGAATGTTCCCTTCCAGTCGGGGAACACTTCAGCAGTCAAGGGCATTCAGCCTCTGATCTCTGGGTAAGCGTTCTCCAAGGTGGCCTTCAGGACACGCGACAACGCAAAATCACCGAGCATAATCTTATAGCCAAGTTCCGCACACTTGAGTACGGCCTCAACCAGGACCTTGGAATCATGTTGCATTACATTCATCCCCCACCATCTGACCTGGGCTTGTGAAATCCTACCAACTCTCCTGGCTTGAGACAATTCACACCTCTTTAACCTGGGGTTACCCCTATCTCTGGATCTGTAAAGATTTAATTTCCTGCAAATGCTCGCATTCAAAACATTGTCTTGCATCTTTGACTTTGTCTATATATAAGTTTCTGGAACATACCTGTTCATTCACCTGAGGAAGGAGTAGTGCTCCAAAAGCTAGTGATTTGAAACACACCTGATGGACTTTAACCTGGGATTGTAAGACTTCTTACTGGACATTAAACTGTAAGTGCGATCTCATAGTACAGCTCCATAACGAGCAACACATTTACATTATCAACTGAGCCAGAGAAGTTTTTTGAAACGTTACTAATTCCTGCTACCACATGTACAACTTAGCCCATCTACTTTTGGTGTCCTCCTTGGTCAAGGTATTAAAAAAAAACTAAACAAACCGCTTATGTCAGAGATATTTAAAAATAATGAGTAGTTAGTTAGCAGTCAATCACAAATGTGCGTTTTTGAGTCAACTTTAGGTTAGTTAAAAAAAGCATGGGCATACTGACCACAGATGCTCAAGCAGGAAGAGAATACAATTTTGCCCTTCCTTCCCTCCTTGGTCAACTTATGCCATCCTCAAAAGATAGAACTATGCTATTATTAACAATGTCAAGCGTAGTCGTTTTATCTAGCTTGGAAAATAGGGCATGAAAATCACTACCCAATGCAAAAGTACAGTCTAAGGTTGTCAGCTTCTCCTTCAGTAGCTATTTTCAGATTTAATTAATCCAAGTGACCTAATTCTGTAAAGCAGAAACCAGGTTTATTTTAGATTACCTGAAAGTATTATATAGAAGGTTGAAAACAGAAAGAGCAGCACTTTCCTTCAGAACAATTGCCAGATGATTCCTGCAAGGTCAGTATTTGTAAGAGAAATAACTGTAGATGCGATTATTCAGGAGGCAACCCACAGAGACATTCCTGGACCAGAGACTCAGACTTCAGATCCCAATATTAATATATATTAATTTATATCAGCAACCACTGAAGCACAATGGTTGAATCGGACAGCCAGGAACTACGTATTAACAATAGTTGAGTTTTTGAAACAAAAACAGTACTGGCACCTTACTTTTTTTTCTTCTTCTCCTTTTTCACATTTTCTCCCACATTTACATCCATCAACAATAAACAATAATCAGCAAGATATGTCAATCCCCATAATAACAACGATCCCATCTACCCATCGACCCCCAAACTTCAAACCGCATGTTTACATAAACAAATGACAAAAAGGAATCAGGGATTACCCGTAGTCGCCCTTAATCTTACACAGCTCTCTTTCCCCTCACCCCCCCACCACAAGTCTCCAGCTCCTCCCGTCCACTGCCTCTTGTAAAACTCCTCCTCCCAACCTCGGTTCCCTCCCCCCAACTTTCCACCCCGGCTAGACCACTCGGACCCTGTTCTGCCAGGCTCCGATGGCCGCAGCCCCTCCCCCCACCTCACTCCAGTTCACTGGCCGGCTTAAACCGGCCAGCGTGGAGGCCCCCGCTCGGGTCCCTTTCCCCCTTGCCCGGCCCTAGGAAAGCCCAAAGATCCCCTTTTAGCACACAAACCCCGCATATCCACCTACACCCCAAAGAGCCCTCATTTCGAGTGAAAGTCCCATCCCTTCCCTTGTCCAAATATATACAACATTGGCTCCTTTAGCCTCTACACCCGCACGCAGTGATACAAAAAAGAAGAAAATACAATCATGAGGTTACATCGGCACATGGCCATTCCTCAATTTGTCAGTTTGCCACAGTCCTTCTGCTTTCGCAAACTCCTCCGCTGCTTCCACCGTTCCAAAATAAAAGTCCCTGAGCTTGTAAGTCACCCTCAGCTTCGCTGGATATACAATGCCGCACCGCACCTTGCTAATGTACAGTGCCCTCTTCACCAGGTTGAAGGCAGCCCGCCTCCTCGCCAGCTCCACCGTAAAGTCCTGGTATACACGTGTACCAGCTCCAGCCCACTGCACCACCTGCTTCTGCTTGGCCCAGCACAGGACCTTCTCCTTCACACTGTACCTACGGATGCACAGTCACTGCCCTTGGCGGCTCAGTCGCCTTTGGTACAGGCCTCCACGACCGATGAGCCCGATCCAGTTCATATCGGGAGGGATCCTCCCCCTCCCCCAATAGTTTTGCCAGCATCGCGGCAAAATACTCAGTCGGCTTCGGTCCTTCAACTCCTTCGGGCAGCCCCACAATCCTCAAATTCTGTCGCCTGGATCTGTTTTCCAGGTCTTCCATTTTTCCTCGCAGATCCTTGTTAGTGCCCATCACCTTCCGCATCTCCTTCCCCATCGAGGCAAGTTGATCACCGTGCTGCAATAACGTCTCCTCCACTTCCTTCAGCGCCTCCCCTTGCTCTCGCACCTCCGCCACTGCACTCGCCACTTCCGTCCTCACCGGGGAAACCGCCTCCTCCACCAGCACACTCAAAACCTCCCTCATCTCCTTCCTCGCCGTCTCCATGCATTTCGCAATCTGCGCCAACTGCTTTTCGAATTCCGCAGCCATCACCTTAGTTATTTCTTCAGCCGTAAGCAATGCGGCCTCCCCTGGTGCTCCAGCCTCCATTTTCCTTGGTGACCCTGCGGTGACCTTTCCACTCCCCGACGGACCTTCAGCTGTTTTTTTTACAGCCGTTTTTTTGCTCACCCTCGACATTTTTCTTTTTTTTCTGTGCCTTCACTGTGCCTCCTCCGTGCCTTCTCCCTGCTTCTGCCGCCTCCGTGGACCCTGGGACCAGGCTTAAAGCCCCGAAAATGCCGTTCCCGAACGGGAGCCCTCCATTGTGCGGCCGCCTCCCGGCCGCCGTCACCGGAAGTCCTGGCACCTTACTTAACCAGCCCATGATGTTGTTTAGCCTCTACCTCAGCAGTAGTGTTAATTCCATGTGCTCATCTTGTACTTATGTCCCTGTATTCTCCTTTCCTTCAATCATCTAACTAACCTTTAAATATTTGCATCGTTTCAATTTCACTCACCAAATCCAATATAGGGGGATGTGGGAATGCAGCATGTAAAGAAAAGTTTCTCCTCCTTTCTATCTTAAACCTAACTGACCTTCATACTACATCGCAATTACTGGAATCAATCTGATCCCATGTACACTTTACAACACTACTTCAAGATTATTAATTTGACAGGCAGATTTCCAGGATCCATTTAACCCTCTTGTTCTTAAACCTTTGTTTCCTCTGACCAATCGAACCCAACATGAATTGCCTACAATGGTGGTGCAAAATTAAAAAGCAAACGCCTTGTGTTGCCAATAATCCTGACCATGCATGAATGTGAAGGACAAATGGATTTCAGTTGTCTTCAGTTAATTGGTGCTTTTTCTGATCGGTGTATATTGACATAGCTATTAATGTATAGAAACAAGCAGAGAATGAATTACCAAGTTATTTCTGGAAGTTTTCCCAGAAACACTGCATCAATAAAGAGGGGTTCTATATGAAGGACTTTCAGTTCTTTTAATTATTCCTAGTTTTACTCTTCTCCACACCAACATCCCACCTCCATGAAAATCTCTGGAATGTGGCCTTTTCTTAACTAATGATCTTCAATGTGTTGATCCTGTTATCTTTCCACCATCATAATTAATCATCGACCAACTAGCATTTCTCTTCACAAAAGCAAAGATTTGCACACCCTGGGAATCTGAAATAAAAAGAAAAAATCCTGGAAATACTCGGCAGGTTGTGGTAAATGTGGTTATTTCAGATATATATTGTAATTGGTGCAGTAAGCGTTAACAACCTGGGTTACTGTTTGACTGCTGCAGTAATCTTTTTTAAAAATACAACTTCAAAAGACAGACACTTTGGCTACAAGGGATAGTTAAAGCATCGTAAAAGTTTGGGTTAATGGAATTTTGTTTATATGAAGAAGGTTCCCTGGGGAGTAGATATTTAGAGACTTTGGGTGTGATTCTCCAGAAAGATTTCCAAGTGTGGTAGCGAGAGGGAACTGCCGCGAACTTCCCGGCGCTCAGCCAGCGAGGCCGGCAACGCTACTCAATGTTAGTTGCCCCTTGGGCTTCTCACCGCAAATGAAGGCTCTCCAGCCAATTCGTCGGCACCGTGCTCGTTGCCCCCCCCCCTCCCTCCAACAAAGGTCAAGCAGTACTCAAGCAGTTCTTGCTCAGCCAACCCCAGCCAGTTTGCAACAATGGAGTCCAGGCCCAAGATTCAGACCTGGGAAGGCTCCTAGATGCAGTGGAGGCCAGGAGAGATGTCCTGTTCCCCAGAGGGTCCACCACAGGGCAGCCAGTGCTGTTTGGGACAAGGTGGCGGCAGCTGTAAGGTCCAGGAGTGTGACTAGGGGGACTGCCCTCCAGTGCCGAAAAAAGGTCAGTGATCATCTACACCAGGCAGCACGAGTGAGTAGACACCAACCCTACACCCACTCCCACACGAGCATCCATCCCCCCAACACTCCATTCACCACCCTTCGCCCTTCAACCCCCCCTCACCCTATTCTACCTTCAAACACCCCAATTCTTCCTTCATACCCACCCCCCTTCCCACCACTGTGAACCACGCATGCGGCTAACGACGCCCTCTCGGTGTCTCCTCAGGAAAAGCTCTTCCACAATTGCCAAGGGAGGGCCCAGACTGGCGGAGGAGTGCCAGACGCAAGAATCCTCACCTCCTTTGAGAAATGTGCCCTGGAGGTGACTAGGGCAGCGGATATTGGCGGACGCCGCAGAGGTGAGGAACCACCGGTTAAGTTATTATTGCCTTACTGACTAAATGTACATTCAGTCCCCGGCCTTCGTACTGGAGTCATTAGTCCTCAGTGGGTACCCCTTATCCCCCAAGACCCAGCTGCCCATCCTGGGGTGGTCCACGAAGAGGCCGGGGATCTGACTACCCCAAGATGTAGCTTCTTGGGACACTCCCCGGGAAGCATGCACACACGTGCCTGATCTTCAGGTGGTGGTCGCACACGAGCTATATGTTCAGGGAGTGGAACCCCTTTCTGTTAACATAGGGAACTTCCAGATGGCCCAGTGAGCACAGGGCAACCTGCGTGCCATCCACTACCCCCTGGACCTGGGGCATCCCAGCAATGGCGGAGAGTCCTGCCGCCCGGGCATCCAGCTGTGCTTTGTCCATGTCAAAGATGATGTAGTTTTCCGCCCAGGCAAACAAGGCATCTGTGACCGGTTGAATGCACCCGTGGGCTGTGGGCCTGCGAGATGCCACACAGGTCCCCGCTCAAGCCCGGAGGCATATAAGTTCAGAGCTGCAATGATCTTGACGGCCTCCGGGAAGGGGAATCCTCCTCCGCAAGGACATGGCACAGATGCCGCATCGTTTCCTTGTTGAGGCGGCCTCCTGTTGTATATGCTGTCCGTCATCTTTTCGAATGACCAGTGACATCTGAACACCCTGTGGAACTCCCCCTCTTGAGTCCCTCCCTGGCCTGATGGGTGGTCGGGTCCGCAGGGTGTGGGGCAGATCTCGCACTTGGGCCACCGCTTCGAGCATCTGCTGACACTGCTGCTGCCGCCGTCTCTGGTGTCTGGCCGCCTGGCCTAGCAGCAGCACCACTCGGACAAGTTTTGCTGGGTCCAAAATACTTGCCATATCGTTCAATATCTGTACGGCATTGGGAGAGGGTGTTAGACTGACAAACAGCGGTGGAACTTACCCCAGGACCCTCTATTCCCCAATTGCTCCCCCCGACTCCCAAACGCAGCATGCTCTCCTCACCGCACCCCAGACCCTGTACCCCAGACACCCGCTCATAACATCACCTGGGCCGGGCACTGGTCCTCTCCCCATGGCACTCACCCACCCTCCGGCCATGGACATGGCCCCTGGAGCTGTGTCTCACCCACTGTTTGTTCAGATGTTGGCTGCTGCATGTGTGGTCTTGCCACCCGCAGTGTTCAGGCACAGTGACCAGGCATCACGGTCTGATTAGGATGCTGGGCAATGACTCCCATATGCGTCATGGCCCACCCACCAACGTAAATCCACTTGGGTTGTGTGAAGTGCTTACTTAACCACGACTGCCAATTCCCTATTAGCAATAGCCGTCAGCTGCACAGCCAGGGGCCTCGGCAGTCAGTGGGGGTTATGGGTAGTCGGTGGGGCAGACTGGTAGGGACATGGGTTGCCCCCGGAACAGATGCAGGCGATCCAGGGGTTGGCATGGTGGTGCCGCTGCGGTTGCTCGTCGTAGTGTGGCGAGAAACCAATTTTTTTTAAATTATAATCGCTTATTGTCACAAGTAGGCTTCAATGAAGTTACTGTGAAAAGCCCCTAGTCGCCACATTCCGGTTTTCAGGGAGGCCGGTACGGGAATTGAACCTGCACTGCTGGTCTTGTTCAATTATCACCACTTAAGCCCTATTTCCAGACAATTAATGGGAGCCACCCCTTTACCAACAGCCTCCCGTGATTCATCGGCCTCCCCAATTATCTCCTATCGTGAACAATGGATTTTGACCAAAGAAATTGTTTGTTAGCCTGCAACTGGCTCATTAATGGACAACACATGGTCTACTCTATAGTTTTATTAAATTTCCAGACTCGCTAATCAGTCTGCTGTTTAAACTCTAGCTACAAATATTAAAGCATCCAGGCTGACCAATAGTTTGCAGCAAATCTAAGCCTTCATAAACCCCATTTCTTTAAAGATTCCTGCTAAAGCCTCCCGAGCAGGCCAAGTTTCTGTACACCAACCTCATCTCATTGTGTCACCATTAACTTTAAGGGAATTCTGCAAATTCCGGCTGCAACTAGCAGAACT
This sequence comes from Scyliorhinus torazame, assembly GCF_047496885.1. Classification (NCBI taxonomy): domain Eukaryota; kingdom Metazoa; phylum Chordata; class Chondrichthyes; order Carcharhiniformes; family Scyliorhinidae; genus Scyliorhinus; species Scyliorhinus torazame. The sequence continues at coordinate 126,149,083 of NC_092727.1, forward strand.
GTACCTCCTCTGTAAAAGGACCCTCACTGGACCCTGACTTCCAGGGCTCTGGCAATAATGTGAACTGATATGCATATCTGAGATGCTTTTTCTTTAAGTTATTCATAGTTGTAAAAACTTCCATTTTCTTATTGTGTGCGTACATGAAGCTCCGGCCATTCTCAGGGTTAAAATTTGTGTGAATAAACTATACTTCGGACTTAACCCAAAAGGAAAATTGTTGTTGTGAGACACTTTGAAAATTTACCTCCGAGAATTTGGGGAAACACACCGCAGGACAAGGGTATGAAGATCATTTACTGCATGAAGCAACAGTAGGTCACCTGTAGCATTACTTTCACCAAGTCCAAATCTCTGCACTACATGTCCTAAAGACAAGCCTAAAGGCTTTTTGCCTCAACGCAGAGCATTCGCAATAAAGTGGATGAATTAATCAGACAAATAGATGTAAAAGGGTATGATATAGTCGGGATTGAGACATGACTGCAGGGTGACCAGCGATGGGAACTGAACTTCCAGCGGTATTCAATATTTAGGAAGGAGAGGCAAAAAGGAAAAGGTGGTGGAGTTGCATTGCTGATTAAAGATTAAATTAACATAATAGTGAGAAGGATATTAGCTCCAACAATGTGGAATCTGTATGGGTAGAGCTGAGAAATACCAAGGGCAAAAAAACATGAGCAGGAGTTGTATAAAGATCCCCAAACTGTAGTGGTAATATTGAGAATGGCATTAAACAAGAAATTAGAGGTGCATGCAATAAAGAAATATCTGTAATTATGGGTTATTTGGGCAAATTAGTCACAAGATTCTAGAGGAGGAATTCTTGGGAGTGCATATGGGGTGGTTTTCTGGATCAATATGTTGAGGAACCAACTAGAGAATAGGCCATCATAGACTGGGTATTGTGTAATAAGAACAGAATCATTGGCAACCTAGTTGTGCGAGATCGCTTGGGGATAAGCGACCATAACATGATAGAATTTTTGATCAAGGTGGAGAGTGACGTTGTTGATTGTGAGACTAGGGTCCTGAATCTTAATAAAAGAAACTACAATGATATGAGGCGTGAGTTAACTATGATTGCTTGGGGAATTTTACTGAAAGGGATGACGGTGGATAGGCAATGGCAAACATTCACGGAGCACATGGGCGAACTGCAACAATTGTTTATTCCTGTCTGGCGCAAAAGTAAAAACGGGAAATGTGCCGAAACCATGGCTTACAAGGGAAATTAGAGCCAAGGAAGAAGCATACAAATTGGTCAAGAAAAACAACAGACCTGAGGTTTGGGAGCAGCTCAGAATTCAGCAAAGGAGGACCAAGGGATTGATTAAGACGGGGAAAATGGAATAAGAGAGTATGCTTGCGAACAACATAAAAACGGCCTGTAAAAAATTATATAGGTATGTGAAAAGAAAAAGATTTGTGAAGACAAATGTAGGTCCCTTACAGTCAGAAACTGGGGATTTTATAATGGGGAACAAAGAAATGGCTGACCATATAAATATATACTTTGGATCTGTCTTCTGTTATGGGCCAGGTCTGCGAAACTCCAAAGTGTATTATCAAGCTCACCTGACCTATAACGTTTATGTTGAATTTGGCTAGGATGAGCACAAGAGCCTTCACTTCAGGTGTGATTCATCAGACTTCCTAGGCGCTTTTGATTCATCAGACTTCCTAGGCGCTTTTGATTCATCAGACTTCCTAGGCGCTTTTGTCAAAACAAAGTTTATTCTAAGGATGTAGTTAACATATATAAAAAAGTTAGGACGAAGTTGTTCTCAATTACAAACATGAAAAACACACAACAGATACAGTAATCTCTGCATATAACTCTTAATGAATTCCCCTTAGCTGCTGTTCCAATTCAATTTTGTGGGCAGCACGGTAGCATTGTGGATAGCACAATTGCTTCACAGCTCCAGGGTCCCAGGTTCGATTCCCGGATTGGGTCACTGTCTGTGCGGAGTCTGCACATTCTCCCCGTGTGTGCGTGGGTTTCCTACGGGTGCTCCGGTTTCCTCCCACAGTCCAAAGGTGTGCGGGTTAGGTGGATTGGCCATGCTAAATTGCCCATAGTGTCCAAAATTGCCCTTAGTGTTGGGTGGGTTACTGGGTTATGGGGATTAGGTGGGGTTACTGGGTTATGGGGATAGGGTGGAGGTGTGGACCTTGGGTAGGGTGTTCGTTCCAAGAGACAGTGCAGACTCGATGGGCTGAATGGCCTCCTTCTGCACTGTAAATTCTATGTAATATAAAATCCAATACACCAAAATCCCTTTCAAGGATATGGCCCAGCACACGGTAATCTCACTTGAATGGGACTGTCCTTTCTCCGAGATCCAGCCTCCAATCAGCAGATTCAAAACTCCTTCTGGAAAGCAACTCTATCTTTAAAGTTACTAAGGCAGTTTTTCACACCCAATGTGCTTTCAGTTCACTGGAACAGTTGTAAAATAAAAACAAAGAAAACAGGGAAACACTTTTTTCTTCTGCAATCCAAAGCAACAAACCGAAACTGAAACCCAAACACTAAACCCCCTCTCACCTGACAGCCACAGCCCAGCTCCACCCACAAGTGACATCACTGAAGCCGTGCTACAAGCCATGTGGTCAAACAAAACCTTTCTTAAAGGGACACTCACATGACACTTCACAAAGGAGGACACATAAGATACCAGAAATGGTGGTGAACACAGGGTTTGGTAAGAGGGAGGAAATAGTGTTAGGGAAACTGATAGGATTGAAGGGTGATAAATCCTCAGGGCCTGATAATCTACACCCCAGAGTACTTAAGAAAGTGGCCAGAGAAATAGTGGATGTATTGGTGGTCATCTGAAATTCTGGAACAGTACCTACTACAGTTGAAAGGTTGCTAATGTAACCTCACTATTTAAAAAGGGAGGTAGAGAGAAAACAGGGAATTTAGACCAATACGCCTGATGGCGATTTGGGGAAAATTCTAGAATCCATTATCAAAAATGTTATAGTAGAGTGTGCTTGACAAATCTACTGGAATTCTTCTGGGATTAACTAATAGAGTTGATGAGGGGAGCAAATGGATGCGTTTTATTTATACATTCAGAAGGCTTTCAACAAAGTCGCAAATAAAAGATAAGCATGTAAAATTAAATGCATAGGATTAGGGGTAGGTGTATTTAAATGGATAGAAAACTGGTTGGCAGACAAGAAACAGAGTTGGAACAAATGTTTTTCCTAAATGGCAGGCAGTAACTAGTGGGGTACCACAGGGGTCAGAGCTGGGACCCAGCTGTTCATTGTATATATTAATGATTTAGATGAGGGAACTAAATGCAGATGACAAAGCTGGGTGGGAGTATGATCGGTGAGGAGGATGCAGAGATCTTCAGTGTGATTTAAGCTGAAGTAAGTGGGCAAATGTGACGTTGCCACTTTAATAGCAAAAACAGGAAGACAGATTATCTGATTGGCCATAAATTGTGCAACGAGACATGGATGTCCTCGTACACCAGTCACTGAAGGTAAACATGTAGGTGCAGCAGGCAGTAAAGGCAGCAAAGGATATGTTGGCGAGAGGATTAGAGTGAAGGAGCAGGGATGTCTTGTTGCAATTATACAGGGTCTTAGTGCGGTCACACTGGAATATTGTGTACAGCTTTGGTCTCCTTGCCCGAGGAAGGATGTTCTTGCTCTAGATGGAGTGCAGACAAGCTTTACCAGACCGATTCCTGGGATGGAAAGACTGACGTATGAGAAGAGATTGAGTTGGTTAGGATTGTATTCACCGAGTTCAGAAGAAAGTCGGGGATCTCAAACATTTTAAGCAGGAATAGACAGGGTAGAATCAAGAAGAATGTTCCAGATGGTGGGGTGTCAAAAGAGGGGTCACCGTCTGAGAACAACAGGAATAGGCTACTCAGCCCCTCTAACCTGTCCCGCCATTCAATTAAATGACAGCTGATCTGACCTAACTCCATTTACTGCCTTTGACCCATATCCCTTAATATTTTTGCTTGACAAAAATCTATCTCAGATTTAAAACTAATAACTGGTCTAGCTTCAACTGATGTTTATGGGACGGTTCCAAAACCTCTACCACCCTTTGAATGAAGGAGTGCTTTCTAACATCTTTCCTGAACGGTCTAGCCCTAATTTAGACTATGCCCCCTAGTTTTAGAAACTCCAACCAGTGGAAATAGGGTAGAGTTTGTCTTTCCCTATTAATATCTTGAATACTTCGATCAGATCACCCCTTAACCTTCTAAATTCTAGCAATAACAGGTATAATTTGAGTAATCTCTTCTCACTACTCAGCCCTTGTAATCCAGGTATCGTTTTTGTAAACCTATGTTGCTCTTCCTCCAAGACAAAAATATCCTTCCCAAGTGTGATGCCCAGAACTGCTCCCTCCAAGTATGTCGAACCAGGGTTTTGCATGGCTGCAGCATAACCCATGTCTTTGTATTCCAATCCTTTATATATAAAGGCATTCTTTTCGCCTTTTTGATTATTTTCTACACTTGGTCCTGGCATTTTAAGGATCTATGCACCTGAGCCTCCAAGTCTCTTTGGACATCCACTGTACTTAACGTCTATCCATTTAGAAAGTACTCTGCTCAATCTTTGTTTTGGTCTAAAATGGATAACCTCACATTTGCTTGCATTAAATTCCATCATAAAAGCCATCATCTAGGCTGTCTACAATGCCACCATTTTTTTATTCATTTACGGAATGTGGGCGTCACTGGTTAGGCCACCATTTATTGCCCATCCCTAGTTGCCCTTCAGAAGGTGGTGGCGAGTTGCCTTCTTGAACCGCTGCAGTCCTGGAGGTGTAGGTACATCCACTGTGCTGTTAGGGAGGGAGTTCCAGGATGTTGCCCCACCAACATGAAGGAACGGTGATATATTTCCAAGTCAGGGTGGTGAGTGACACCTCCAGGTGGTGGGGTTCCCAGGTATCTGCTGCTCTTGTCCTTGTAGGAGGTAATGGTTGTGAGTTTGGAAGGTGTTGTCTAAGGAACCTTGGTGAGTTACTGCAGTGCATCTTGTAGATGGTACACATCGCTTCCACTGGTCGTCGGTGGTGGTGGAGGGTTTGAATGCTTGCGGAAGGGGGAGCAATTAAGTGAGCTGCCTTGTCTTGGATGGTGTCGAACTTCTTGAGTGATGTTGGAGCTGCACTCATCCAGACAAGCAGAGAGCATTCCATTACACTCCTGACTTGTGCCTTGTAGATGGTGGACAAACTTTGAGGGTTCAGGAGGTGAGTTACTCACCGTAGGATTCCTAGTCTTTGGCATGCCCGGTAGCCACAGTATTAATGTGGTTAGTCCAGTTCAGTTTCTGATCAATGCTAGCCCCCAGGAAGTTGATTGTGGGGGGTTCAGCGATGGTAATGCCATTGAATGTCAACGGGCGGTGGGTAGATCCTCTCTTGTAGTAGATGGTCATTGCCTAGCACTTGTGTGGCGCGAATGTAATTTGCCACTTGTCAGCCCAAGTGCCTAACTTCTCTTCATCCGCAAATTTGGATACATGACTTTCTATACCATCTTCCAAGTCATTAATGAATAGTGTGAATAATTGAGACCACAACACAGATCTCTGTGGTACCCCACTAGTCACCTCCTGCCAATTAGAATAATTACTCATTATCCCCACTCTGTCACCTTGCCACTCAACCAGTTTCCAACCATGTCAATAATGTGCCCATAAACTCTGTGGGCTTCCACCTTAGTTAACAGTTTCTTGTGAGAGACTTTATCAAATGCCTTTTGGAAGTCCATATAAATGACATCCATAGATATTCTCCTGTCCACTACCTTAGTCATCTCCTCAGAAATTCAATAAGATTAATCAGGCATGACCATCCCTTCACAAATCCATGCTGGCTCTCTTTGATCGACCAAAGTGGGATGATTTTCAGAGAATCAGGGAAGAAGTTGGGGTCCTGGAAGCTCAGAGGAACGAAGCTGCTCTCTCCCTCATGTTTTTCCAGAAAAGATGCATATCTGTACAGAGTATCTGCATGAATGTACAGTGAAAATCGCAAATGCAAAGCCTAAATTGAAGGAAGGTATGCTAGACAACCACCTGGAGCCCAAATTGAAAATATATTAAAAATATATTACATTTACAAACATGGTGACTGAAGTTATTGGGCAACTAATGGCCAAAACTTTTGGGCATTTTTCTAAGAAATATTTACTAATTTCAGTTGTGTTGAAATTCCAGGTCAAGTGGGGCTGGAATTGTCCATGCAATAGCCCATGGGATCGTAACAGTAGGGATAGATTAATGAACTAATAAAAGTATGATGGGCAAACCTGGGTAGTTCAGGAAATAGGCTACATACGTCCTGCACAAAGTCCATAGGTCTATAAGAGCTCTAATTCGAAAGAATGACACAAGTGTGAGGCAACCTTTCCATTGGTTGGGGAGCAGAAATCAAACACCACCTTAATCCCTAATGTAAAAATAATTTTCATGAGGATTTACATCAACTACAAAAACCAAAGTTTTGACTCCTTCCAGATGAATGGTACCACAACGATTAAGTAACGTATAAAATAAAACAAAGTTTGAAAAACAGATTTCTCTTACCGCACGCCCTTGTATTCCAATGTCACAAATATCGTGCCTAACTACTTTTCACTTATGCCAATTTGCAGCCAACAATAAGGAACCCATCTATGAATTGCCTCAGAAGAATATAGCATCCAAATTTATTTGCCTTCCAGTCGGAAGCTCTAATACTTTGTTCAGTTTTTTCACATCAGCATAGAGCAAACTAGAAATTCAACCTGAAGGGAACCACAGCACTAAATTCATATTCGACCACAGTAATTATGTTATTATACTGCAAACATATTACTGCGTTAAAAAAATTTGTTGCATGAACAAAAAGCAACTTCAGAATAGCTTTTCGAAAAGAAAAATTAGTACTCCAATTCTTTCCAGTAAAGTCCTGCATCGAGGACTTCTGCTGGCAGTCATGGAGTGAGTGGTCATACACAGGGCAGCTCTGGCTTGAAGGCGTGGATCTGAGATCTTTTTACTCGAAAACGGGAGAATTTTGATGGGAAAGTGTAGTTGAAGGTGTGGAGGAGAGGTTCCCTCCCGGGTGCCGTGTCTGTTGGTTGCCAGACCCGGCAGAAGGTTAAAGACCTGGCCAAGGAATTGGAAGAGACTTGTGGCACGGTAGTACTTTGAAAGATGGCGGAGGGGGAAGGGTCGTCGCAGGTTGGAGCAGCTAATGCCGTTTATCAAAGAGGAGTTCCACCAACAACTAAAGGAAATGCAGGAAGATCGATCGAAGGAGCGGTGCACCCCTGAAAGGCTCGATGGAGAGAGTCGAGAAATGTTTGAAGACACAGGGGTCACAGATCCGGGAGATGGAGGGGGCGATGTCAGACCACAGTGATCGGATGATGGCATTGGAGGCAGAGCTGGTGGGGGACCTTTGCAAGTCGTTCAGAGCAAAGGTAGAGGAGCAAGAGAACAGATCTAGAAAGCAAAACCTGAGTATCGTCGGCCTGCTTGGAGGTGAGGACGAGTGCCACCAGATAGGTCTCGAGGATGCTTGCAGGGCTGGCAGAAGCCAAGAGCGGGGGATCGCCTCGGGCAGTGATTGTAAGGCTCCACAAATTTGTGAAAAAGGAAAAGATTCTGCGCTGGGCCAGGGAGAAAGGGAACTGTGAATGGGAGGGGAACAAGGTCTGAATATACCATGACATTGGAGCGGAGCTGGTAAAAAGGTGTGCTGGGTTTATCAGGGATAAGGCGGCTCTCTACGGACAGCAGATCAGGTTCGGGGTGCTGTACCTGACAAAACTATGGGTGACTTATCAAGGCCGGAGGTACTATTTTGAAACCCCAGAGGAGGTCAATGACTTTATTAAAGAGCATAAACTGGGGGAGAACACACATCAAGGAGGAAAGGGGGGTAGATAGGAGGAGCCTTCGGGCGGGAGCTGCCAGATAATGCCGGTGAACGGAAGTGAGGTGGGTGACGGATCAGGTTAGGTTGAGAAAGGGAGGGTGGGTCAGGTATTTCACTCCATGTTTGACTCAAAGTTACCGGGGGCGGGGGCGGGGACATTCAGTTGAGTAAAAAGACAGGGTTTGTAAGTGCCAAGGAAGTGCTGGACTCGGGTGGGAGATACGTGATGGTGAGTGGGGTGCTGGAAGGGTGGGGTTCGTGAGGGGGCTGCTAGGGGCGATTCCGGACTTGGCCACACATCAGTCGATCATGGGAGGGGACTTTAATTGTGCGCTGGAGCCAAGGGTGGACAGGTCTAGCCCCAGGTCAATGGGAAGGCTGCAGATGGTGAAGGAGCTGGGTGGGTTTATGGAAAGGATGGGTATGGTAGACCTGTGGAGATTGAAGAACCCGGAGGAGAGGGAGTACACCTTCTTCTCTCATGTGTACAAGGTATACTGCAGAATCAATTTTTTTGTGGTGAGCCATGAGGTGTTGGTGGGGGCAGAATACGCAGGGATTGTAATCTCGGGCCACGCGCCACACTGGCTGGTAGTTCGGCTTAACTCGGGGCGGGAGCGGAGGCCGGGATAGAGGTTAACCTCGAGGCTGTTAGAGGACAGGGGGTTCTGCAATAAAGTGCGGTTGGTGATTAAGGAGTACGTGGATTTGAACCAACATTGGGAGGTGTCAGCGGTCACATTCAGGGGGAGATTTTCTCGTTCAAGGCGCATGGGGATAGGAAAGGGAGAAAGGAGTATGAACGATTATTGGGTGAAATAGTCAAAGTGGACAGGAAGTATTCGAGGGCCCCCACCGTGGAGGTATTTGAGAAGAGAAAGAAGTTACAGAGGAAGTTTAATAGGCAGATGATGAGAAGGGCAGCTACGGAAGACGAGGGGGGTGCAGTATGAATATGGAGAGAAGGCGAGCCGCATGCTAGCCCACCAGCTATGGAGGCAGACCGCATCCATAGAAATCTTGAGGGGATGGATAGGGAAGGGGGATGAGTGTTGGGGCCGGGGAAGATAAATGAGGCGTTCAGGGAATACGATGAGGAATTATACAGGGCCGATCTGGGGGTGAGGAAGGGGGTATGGGGCAGTTTTTGGATGGGCTGGAATTCCCACAGTTGGGTGAGGAGGAGGCAGGCGTTAGAGGAGCCTCGAAGGCTGGGAGAGGTAATGGAAAGCACAAAGGGATGAAGTCGGGGATGGCCCAGAGGCCAGACGTTTACCCGGCTGTGGGGGTATGTATTAGGGGTATTAAGGTACCCTGTGATGCCGAGAGGCTATTGGAGGATAGACGCTGGGTCCTGATTGGATCAGCCGCCTACTGGCTCCACCCAGTAAGGCGGAGTATAAGAGCCCGGGTTCTCCCAGCAGCCGCATTCTGTAACTGTGCTGCTGGGAAACAAGTCTGGGTAATAAAGCCATCGTTTGACTCCTTCTCATCTCGTCTCGTGAGTCATTGATTGTGCTACAATTTCTTACGCAAACTTTAAAGGACATGGAGCTCCGAATCATGCCGGGGTGTCTGCGAATCAGTCCCCACGCGGCAAACTCAGCGGCCACCTTTAAACATTGGTTAGCGTGTTTTCATGGATACCTCCGAACGGCCCCCGGCATACCTACAGAAGAACAGAAAATTCAGGTCCTGCATGCCAGGGTGAGCCCGGAAAACTACACTCTCATAGAAGATGCGGACGATTTCCAGGCGGTGCTCGCCATGCTGATAGGAATCTACATTCGGCCCGTCAACCAGGTCTACGCACGCCACCAGCTCGCGACGAGACGGCAAATCCCTGGGGAAATCGCTGTACAAATTCTACAGTGCGCTGTTAATACTGGGGAGAAACTGCAACTGCCCATCGGTTTCGGCTAACGAACACACTGAGCTACTGGTCCGAGTTGCGTTCTTGGCAGGTATGCTTTCATCCCAAATTCGCCAGCGATTGCTGGAAAGAGACGCACTAGGTCTCAGAGGCACGGGCCCTCGCTGCCTCGTTCGATATGGCTACGCCCCCGACCGCGCGGCAGCCCCTTGGGCACCGTGGACCCCCGCCGCGACCGAACCCCCGGGACCCCCCCCGCCCCCCCAGCAGGCCTGCGCTGCCAGAGCGGCAGATCACCCGGGGGGGCCCCGCTGCTGCTTTTGTGGGCAAAGGAAACACCCTCAAATGGGCTGCCCGGCCCGCTCGGCCCTCTGTAAAGGGTGCGGCAAAAAGGGGCCCCTTTTAGCAGTGTGCCAGGCCTGGGGGGTAGCCGCAATCTTCGGGGGAGAACCCCAAACTCAAACCCCCCCAGCGATCCATGTGTGGCCAGCGGACGACGCCACCTTGGGTCCTGGACTCCATGCGGGAGGGATGGCCGCCGCCATTTTGGGCTCCGCAAGCAACGTGCGATCCATGGGCGGCGCCATCTTGTCCACCCCCGACCGTGTGCGACCCATGGACGCCGCTATCTTGGCTGACGGCTAAGGACCCCGGGATGGACGGCCCCACGGGGCCTGAAGAAAATGCCCCGATGCAGCAACTACGACTGGCTTCTGTGACCCTGGACCAGTCGCGGCCTCGAACGCTCCAAACAGCAACAACGACAGTATTTATGAACGGGTACGAGACGCCCTGCCTGATCGACTCGGAGCACGGAGTTTTATTCATCCCGATACGGTAAGATGCTGTTCCCTTCCGATCCACCCAAGTAATCAAAAAATGTATCTGGCGGCAGGGTCCCATTCGGTAGAGATAAAAGGGTTCTGCATCGCGAACCTCACGGTGAAGGGGAGGGAGTTCAAGAACTACCGGCTTTACGGCCTTCCCCACCTCTGCGCTGCCACACTCCTGGGATTGGATTTTCAGTGTAACCTCCAGAGTTTAACGTTTAAATTCAGCGGCCCAATACCCCCACTCACTATCTGCAGCCTCGCGACCCTCAAGGTCGATCCGCCTTCCCTGCTCGCGAACCTCACCCCGGATTGCAAACCAGTCGCCACTAGGAGCAGACGGTACAGCGTCCAGGACCGATCTTTTATCCGGTCAGAAGTCTAGCGGCTGCTAAGGGAAGGCATAATCCAGGGCGGGCCTCTGTCGACAGGGGAAAAACCATGGACTGGACGGGCCTTGTCCGCGTAGTTGGGGACCCACTGAGCGTAATAAGAGAAAAAGCCCAGGCAGCGTTTCAGGGCTTTGGCACAGTGGGGGAGAGTGAACTCCATGAGGGGGCGCATGCGTTCGGCGTCTGGGCTTATCATTCCATTTCGCACTATGTAGCCGAGGATGGCTAGACGGTCGGTGCTAAACAGGCATTTCTCCCTGTTGACTGGTCGCCACGTAGGCGTACTGAGGGTTTGCGTGGAGAAGGTGAACCCTCTCGACCAACGGGTCCGATTAGTGCGTCCGCACATGCTTTCGGAGCAGGATGGGTCCCAGGGCTGCCAGCCAGGTCGGCAGTGACATTCCGGAGGAGGACTTCCTATGGAAGACAAGGAGGCGCTCGTGAGGCGTTTGGCTAGTGGTGGTACACAGCAGCGACCGGATGGAGTGGAGGGCATCCGGGAGGACTTTCTGCCACCGGGAAACTGGGAGATTTCTGGACCGTAGGGCCAGTAGGACGGTCTTCCAGACCGTACCGTTCTCCCTCTCTACCTGACCGTTCCCCCGAGGGTTGTAGCTGGTCGTCCTGCTCGAGGCAATGCCCTTGCTGAGCAGGAACTGACGCAGTTCGTCGCTCATGAAGGAGGACCTCCTGTCGCTATGTATGTAGGCGGGAAACCGAACAGTGTAAAGATGGTGCCGAGGGCTTTAATGACTGTGGCCGCTGTCATGTCAGGGCAGGGGATGGCGAAGGGGAAACAGGAGTACTCGTCCACCACGTTTAGGAAGTATGCGTTGCGGTCGGTGGAGGGGAGGGGGCCTTTGAAATCCAAACTGAGGCGTTCAAAGGGACGGGAAGCCTTTATCAGGTGCGCTCTATCTGGCCTGAAAAAGTGCGGTTTGCTCTCTGCGCAGATTTGGCAGTTCCTGGTGGCTGTGCTGACCTCCTCAACAGAATTGGGGAGGTTGCGGGACTTCACAAAATGATAGACTCGAGTGACCCCCGGGTGGCAGAGGTCCTCGTGGAGGGCTTGGAGGCGGTCTACTTGTGCGTTGGCACATGTGCCGCGGGATAGGGCATCGGACGGCTCGTTCAGCTTTCCGGGACGATACAAGATCTCATAGTTATAGGTGGAGAGCTCAATCCTCCACCTCAAGATCTTGTCATTCTTGATTTTACTACGCTGTGCATTATCGAACATAAAGGCTACTGACCGTTGGTCAGTGAGGAGAGTGAATCTCCTGCCGGCCAGGTAATGCCTCCAATGTCGCACAGCTTCCACTATGGCTTGGGCTTCCTTTTCCACTGAGGAGTGGCGGATTTCTGAGGCTGGAGGGTTCGGGAGAAAAAGGCCACGGGTCTGCCCGCTTGGTTGAGAGTGGCCGCCAGAGCTACATCGGATGCGTCGCTCTTGACTTGGAAGGGGAGGGACTCGTCGATTGCGTGCATCGTGGCCTTTGCGATATCCGCTTTGATGCGGCTGAAGGCCTGGCGGGCCTCTGTCGACAGGGGGAAGGGTAGTGGACTGGATTAACGGGCGGGCCTTGTCTGCGTACTGGGGAACCCACTGGGCGTAATACGAAAAGAAGCCCAGGCAGCGTTTCAGGGCTTTGGAGCAGTGGGGGAGGGGAAATTCCATAAGGGGGCGCATGCGTTCGGGGTCGGGGCCTATCACTCCATTGCGCACTACGTATCCCAGGATTGCCAGACGGTTGGTGCTAAAAACGCATTTTTCCTCGTTATAGGTGAGGTTCAGGGTGTTAGCGGTCTGGAGGAATTTGCGGAGGTTGGCGTTGTGGTCCTGCTGGTCATGGCCGCAGATGGTTACATTGTCGAGGTATGGGAACGTGGCCCGCAAACCGTGCTGGTCAACCATTCGGTCCATCTCCCGTTGGAAGACCGAGACTCCGTTCGTGACGCCAAATGGGACCCTTCAAAAATGGTGGAGCCGCCGGTCTGCCTCGAAGGCCGTGTACTTGCGGTCACTCGGGCGGATGGGGAGCTGGTGGTATGCGGACTTGAGGTCCACGGTGGAAAAGACCTTGTACTGTGCAATCCGATTGACCATGTCGGATATGCGGGGGAGAGGGTACGCATCAAGCTGCGTGTACCTATTGATGGTCTGACTATAGTCTATGACCATCCTCTGCTTCTCCCCGGTCTTCACAACTACCACCTGGGTTCTCCAGGGACTATTGCTGGCCTGGATTATGCCTTCCTTCAGCAGCCGCTGGACCTCAGACCGGATAAACATCCGATCCTGGGCGCTGTATCGTCTGCTCCTAGTGGCGACGGGTTTGCAATCCGGGGTGAGATTCGCAAACAAGGAAGGCGGTTCAACCTGGAGGGTCGCGAGGCTGCAGATAGTGAGTGGGGGTATTGGGCTGCCGAATTGGAACGTTAGGCTCTGGAGGTTACACTGGAAATCTAACCCTAAGAGAGTGGGAGCGCAGGGTTGGGGAAGGACATAAAGCCTATAATTCTTAAACTCCCTCCCTCGCACCGTTAGGTTCGCGATGCAGAACCCTTTGATCTCTACAGAATGGGATCCCGCTGCCAGGAAAATCTTTTGGGTGCTTGGACGAATGGAATGAAAACAGCGTCTTACCGTATCCGGCTGGATAAAACTTTCCGTGCTCCCAGAGTCGATTAGGCATGGCGTCTTGTACCCGTTGACCAGCACCGTTGTTGTTGCCTTTTGGAGCGTCCGTGGCCGCGATTGGTCCAGGGTCACCGAAGCCAGTCTTGGTTGTTGCATCGTGGCGCTTTCTTCCGACCCCGTGGAGCCGTCTATGCTGGGGTCCTTGGCTATCAGCCAAGATGGCGGCGTACATGGATCGCACGCGGTCGGGGGTGGACAAAATGGCCGCCCCCACGGATCGCACGTGGCCGGGGGGGGGGGGCACAAGATGGCGGCGCCCATCCTCCCCGCGTGGTGTCCGGGACCCAAAATGGCGGCGCCCGTGGGCCGCACATGGATCGCTGGGGGGGGGGTTGAGTCTGCTGTCCCCGTTCTCCCCCAGAGATTGTGGCAACCCCCCGGGACTGGCACACCGCTGCGTAATGCCCCTTTTTGCCGCAGCCCTTACAAATAGCTGAGCGGGCTGGGCAACACTGCCGGGGGTGTTTCGCCTGCCCGCAAAAATAGCAGCGGGGCCCACCGGGATGGTCTGGTGCTCTAGCCGCGCAGGCTTGCGGGGGGCTAGGGGGGGTGCCGGGGAGTCGGTCGCAACGGGGGTCCACGGAGCCCAAGGGGCTGCCACGCGATCGGGGCCATAGGCGCGGGCATTTTGTGAGGCCACGTCGAGGGAGGCCGCAAGGGCCCGTGCCTCTGTGAGTCCTAACGAGTCTCTCTCTAACAATCTTTGGCGAATTTGAGAAGAAGTCATACCTGCCACAAAAGCATCCCTGATTAGGAGCTCTGTGTGCTCGTTTGCGCTCACCGACGGGCAGTTGCAGTTCCTTCCCAAAATCAACAGTGCGCTGTAGAATTCGCGAGCGATTCTCCGGGGATTTGCCGTCTCGTCGCGAGTTGGTGGCGTGCATAGACCTGGTTTATGGGCCGAATGTAGACTCCTTTCAGCATGGCGAGCACCGTCGGGAAATCCTCCGCGTCTTCGATGAGCGTGTAGGTCTCCGGGCTCACCCTGGAATGCAGGACCTGCATTTTCTTATCTTCCGTGGTCCGGCCGGGGGCCGTTCGAAAGTAATCTTCGAAACATGCTAGCCAGTGTTTAAACACGGCCGCCGAGTTTGCTGCATGGGGGCTGTTTCGCAGACACTCCGGGGCGATCCGGAGCTCCATAGTCTTTTTAAGCTTGCTTAATAAATTGTAACGCAACAATTACTCACTCAAGTCGAGAAGTGATGAAGTCAATCGAGGCTTTATTCAGCAAGACTTGTTCCCCAGCAGCTCAGTTACAGAATGCGGCTGCTGGGAGAACTCGGACTCTTGTACTCCGCCTTTCTGGGCGGATCAGGCGGCAGATCCAACCAGGACCTGGGACCTGTCAGCCAATAGCCTCTCGGCTTCACAGGTACCGTACTACCCGATACATACCACCACAGTCATGTACCAATGTAGCCTCATGACTGTATTTGTTTCTTTTTTGTTTCACTGCGTGCTGGTGTATGGGCTATAGGAGCCAACGTTGTGTATATTTGGACATGGGAAGAAATGGGACTTTCAGTCGGAATGAGGGCTCTTTGGGGCATAGGTGGATATGCGGGGTTTGTGTGCTAAAAGGGGACTTCTGGGTTTTTCCTGGGGCCGGGCAAGGGGGAAAAGGGACCCGGGCGGGGGCCTCCACGCTGGCCGGTTTAAGCCGGCCAGTGAACGGGAGTGAGGTGGAGGGAGGGGCTGCGGCCATCGGAACCTGGCAGAACAGGGTCCGAGTGGTCTAGCCGGGGTGGAAGTTGGGGGGAAGGAACAGAGGTTGGGGGGAGGAGTTTTGCAAGAGGAAGCGGAGGGGAAGGAGTTGGGTGTCATTTACGGTACTCTTTTGGAGGTTGGATGGTATGGAGTGTTGTCGTGGGGGGGGGGGGGGGGGGGCGCGACTCTATCGGTTAATGGTGGCCATGGGCAATTCCGGACATTTTCGCTTTTGTTTTTTGTTTCTCCCACCATGGGAGGGTTTGTTTTATTTGAGGCAGATATTGAAAGTTGGGTGGGATGGTGGGAGGATGGGATCGTTGTTGATGTTAAGGGTATTGACTTTGTATTTGTTACCGTTTGTTGCCTGTTGGTGGGGTGTAAATTTTGAAGGAAAATGTGAAAATGAAGAATAAAAACATTTTAAAAATAAAAATTTTTAAAAATTAAAAATAAGTGTGGAAGAGCTGCGGGAGAGGGTAGAGCACCCGAAGGGAAGAGAATTTAGGTATTTACAAGTGAGGGACTTCACACAGGTGTGGAAAGGGTTTCCCAGGCTGCCAAGTATACCCTATTGGAATGGTTGCCGTTTTCAGTCGTGGAAGGGGAGGATAGGATTGGGGATATATACGGGTGGCGGGGATCAGGGTAGAAACACTAGTGGTGAGGATCAAGGAGAAATGGGAGGAGTTGAGGGGGGGGGGGGGGGGGAGAAGATAGGTTGCGGAGTGTGGAGCTGCACAGGGTGAATTCGACCTCCTCATGTGCGAGGATGAGTTTGATACAATTTAAGGTGGTGCACAGGATACACATGACTCGGGTGAGGATGATGGGCTCTTTCAGAGGGTGGTAGAGGAGTGTGAGAAGTGCGGGCAAAGACCAGCAAACCACGCGCATATGATCTGGGGGTGTGAGAAGTTAGATAGATACTGGACGGGAGTGTTCGGGACGCTAGCAAAGATTATGAGGGCAGAGGTCGGGCCGGACCCTATGGTGGCGATTTTTGGAATATCAGAATGCCAGAGGTGATGGAGGGGAGGAAGGCTGATGTTGTGGCCTTCGCCTCTCTGGTTGCCCGGCAAAGGATTTTGTTGGAATGGCTGACGACAATGCCACCGGGGGTGGCAGCAGAACTAGGGGACCTGTATAACTTCCACCAGTTGGAGAAGGTTAAGTTCAAATTGAGGGGTTCAGCGGACAGCATAGCAAATAAGGGTGGCTTACTGTGCTGGGATTTCAACAGACCAGAGCCATATGACCGGTAAAGGACAGAGGGTGGAGCCTGGAGCTCACCGGTCAGCCTGTGTGTTGTATCCTCCCCTCTCCCCACTATTCCCTCAACAGTCCAAACAACAAAGTAAAAAAGCCCTAATTGGCATCCTACTATCTCTGAGACATGGGAATGCAGGCGCAGCACTTTGGTGAGGTCAGATGAGATGACCTGCTGCACTCCTGATGGCTGAAAGAAACAGATTCTGGAAAAACAAAGTCTGCCACAAATGCCACATGACTTTGTCCCTTGCTGATGATGTGGCATGATCTCTGCTGACATCTTTTTGTAGGGGTTGCTTTGGAAATCATATGTTGTTGTGGTGGCACATTCCTGCTAGTGTCACCATTTGTATCCATCAGATAGAATTTCCCACTTGTCCTGATTGATGTGGAGGACTTTATATCTCTTTGACAGCATCCTTGAATCGCTGCTTTGGATGCCCTGCTGGTCTCTCGTCACAGACCAGCTCCCTGTATAGCATCCCCTTTGGGAATGCAGCCATATTCCATCCTATGTAAACTGCTAAGCCAGCGAAGCGGTCTTTGCTCGGCGGCAGCACAGTGGTTAACACTGCTACCTCACAACGCCAGGGACCAGGGTTCAATTCCAGCCTTGGGTGACTGTGTGGAGTTTGCACGTTCTCCCAGTGTCTGCGCGGGTTTCCTCCAGTTGCCCCCCCAGTCCAGAGATATGCAGGTTAGGCGGGGTTACGCGAATAGAGCAGGAGAATGGGCCTAGGTACGATGCTCTTTCAGAGGGTCAATGGGCATATGCAGATTCAAATGGGCCGAATGACCTCCTTCTGAACTGTAGGGATTCTAAGGATTAGCCATAGCATGTTCTGTATGATTTCCCTAGAAAAGGTCTGCTTCATTGGTCACTGCGACTTTCCATGTGATCCCCAAGATGTGTTGTAAACACTGGTGCTGGAAATTATTGACCTTTTTTTTCTTCATAGATGCAAGAATGACTGGGCTTTGCAGCAATGTGCTGAGGACCTTGTAGAAAAGCATCTTGATCCTGTGGGTCCGTTTTGTTTTTTCATGCCCATTTTGCTAAAAGTGTGTTAAGGTTTACATATAGGTGTATCCAACATTAGAGTATGAGTCAACATTAGAATGGAATGTTGCTGAGAGCATTAACTGAACAATGTGTTTTCACTAAGGCTGAGATTTGTTGGAATCAAAATGTTCCCACCCTTTTCATATTTCACAACAGTTTGATAGAAACTCCTCTCCATTCTCTCTCTCCCCCCCCCCCCGCACAGCTTCCACTCAGCCAAACTTCGGAGATCCTGGGAAACCAAATGACACCTCATTTAAAACTATTGTCTACATTTCCGCGGTCTCCGGCGGCGAATGCAGACCGCCTCCACAAACCTCTCCACGGTCCCCGTGCGGCCAGCGGGCGCCACCATCTTCCTACTCCAGAGCCACGTGCGGCCCCCGGGCGCCGCCATCTTGTCACGCGGACGCCACGTTAGATGGATGGGCGCCGCCATTTTGTGCACCTCCAGCCATGTGCGACCAATGGGAGCCACCATCTTGGATGGACCCCCAGGACCCCAGCTCGGCTGACCACACACCGCCCGAAGAGAACACTCAACTGCTGCGATTAGCCTCGGTAACTCTGGATCAGTCCCGGCCTCGAACACTCAACTGCTACAACGACTGTACTTATCAATGGGCACGAGACGTCCTGCTTAATCGACTCTGGGAGCACGGAGAGCTTCATACACCCCGACACGGTAAGACGCTGTTCTCTCCTCGTCCACCCCGTTAATCAAAAAATATCCCTGGCCTCCGGTTCCCACTCAGTAGAGATAAAGGGATTTTGTGTAGCAAACCTCACAGACCAGGGAAGGGAGTTTAAAAATTATCGGCTCTACGTCCTTCCCCACCTCTCCTAGGTTTAGACTTCCAGTGTAATCTCCAAAGTCTAACTTTCAAATTCAGCGGCCCTATACCCCCCCTCACTGTCTACAGCGTCGCGACCCTCAAGGTCGATCCGCCTTCCCTGTTTGCGAACCTCACCCCGGATTGCAAACCCGTCGCCACAGCAGACGGTACAGTGCCCAGGATCGGATCTTTATTAGGTCAGAGGTCCAAAGGCAACTGAGGGAAGGAGTTATTGAATCTAGCAACAGTCCCTGGAGAGCTCAAGTAGTGGTGGTAAAGACCAGGGAGAAGCATAGGATGGTCATCGACTACAGTCAGACCATCAACAGGTTTACACAGCTGGACGCGTACCCCTCTCCCCCGCATATCCGACCTGGTAAACAGGATCGCGCATAACAAGGTCTTCTCCACGGTGGATCTTAAGTGCGCCTACCACCAGCTCCCCAACCGCACTCGTGACCGCAAATACACTGCTTTCGAGGCAGATGGGCGGCTCTATCACTTCTTAAGGGTTCCCTTCGGTGTCACCAATGGGGTCTTGGTCTTCCAGCGCGAGATGGACCGAATGGTTGACCGGTACGGTTTACGGGCAACATTCCCGTATCTCGATAATGTCACCATCTGCGGCCACGACCAGCAGGACCACGACACCAACCTCCGAAAATTCCTCCAGACCACAAAGATCCTTAACCTTACATACAACAAGGATAAATGAGTGTTTAGCACCGACTGCCTAGCCATCCTCGGCTACGTAGTGCGAAATGGAGTTACAGGCCCCGACCCCGAGCGCATGCGCCTTATGGAATTCCCCCGCCCTCACTGCCCCAAGGCCCTGAAGCGTTGCCTAGGGTTTTTCAGTTACTACGCCCAGTGGGTCCCCAACTATACGGACAAGGCCCGTCCCCTGATCCAATCCACAGCTTTTCCCCTGTCGACAGAGGCCCGCCAGGCCTTCAGCCGCATCAAAACGGACATTGCAAAGGCCACGATGCACGCTATCAACGAGTCCCTCCCCTTCCAGGTCGAGAGCGACACGTCTGACGTAGCTCTGGCGGCCACCCTCAACCAAGCGGGCAGGCCCGTGGCCTTCTTCTCATGTACCCTCCATGCCTCCGAAATTCGCCACTCCTCAGTCGAAAAGAAGGCCCAGCCATAGTAGATGCTGTGCGACATTGGAGGCATTACCTGGCCGGCAGGAGATTCACTCTCCTCACTGGCCAACCGTCGGTAGCTTTCATGTTCGACAATGCACTGCGGGGCAAGATAAAAAACGATAAGATCTTGCGGTGGAGGATCGAACTCTCCACCTACAACTACGAAATCTTGTATCGTCCCGGGAAGCTAAACGAGCCTCCTGATGCCCTGTCCCGCAGCACATGTGCCAACGCACAAGTGGACCGCCTCCGAGCCCTCCACGAGGACTTCTGCCACCCGGGGGCCACTCGCTTTTTCCACTTTTATCAAGACCCGCAACCTGCCCTACTCCATCGAGGAGGTCAGGACAGCCACCAGGGACTGCCAAATCTGCACTTCTACCGGCCAGAGAAAGCACACCTGATAAAGGCATCCCGTCCCTTTGAACGCCTCAGCATGGATTTCAAAGGTCCCCTCCCCTCCACTGACCGCAACACGTACTTCCTGAATGTGATTGACGAGTACTCCCGGTTCCCATTCGCCATCCCCTGCCCCGACATGACCGCAACCACCGTCATCAAGGCCCTCCATAGCATCTTTGCATTGTTCGGGTTCCCCGCCTACATACATAGTGATAGGGGGTCCTCCTTTATGAGCGACGAACTGCGTCAATTCCTGCTCAGCAAGGGCATCGCCTAGAGCAGGACGACCAGTTACAACCCCCGGGGTAACGGACAGATAGAGAGGGAGAACGGAACTGTCTGGAAGACCGTCCTACTGGCCCTACGGTCCAGGAATCTCCGTCTCCCGCTGGCAGGAAGTCCTCCCGGATGCCCTCCACTCCATCCGGTCATTGCTTTGTACCACAACCAACCAAACACCTCACGAACGTTTCCTTGTCTTCCCCAGGAAGTCCTCCTCTGGGACCTCACTCCCGGCCTGGCTGGCAGCTCCCGGACCCATCCTGCTCCGAAAACACGTGCGGGCGCGTTCAAGTCGGACCTATTGGTCGAGAGGGTCCATCTTCTCCACGCTAACCCCCAGTACGCCTACGTGGCGTACCCCGACGGCCGACAAGATAGTCTCCCTAAGAGACCTGGCGCCCGCCGGAGCCCTGCGCACACCCCAGCCACCAGTCCCACCCTCCCCTCCACCAGGGCACCTTACAGGAGGATCAATCCTTCCGCCGGCCCCGTCGAGGCCCCACCCACCCACCGACGCACCCTGCAGGCGCTCCCTTCCCAGGTCAACCGTTTTCTCCACCAGCGCCGTCTAGGGGTGTTGAAGCTGCCACAGAGATCGAGGCCACGCTCCTGGAGTCACGGGTGCCCGAGCCTCCACCGGAGTCACCACCGAAGCTCCGACGATCACAGAGGACGACCAGGGCCCCCGATCGACTGATTGCTTCATTTTAAATTGTAAATTTAAATCATAAATTGTAAATAGTTAATAGAATTGTAAATAGTTACTAAACGCTGTACGGAGGTATTACGGTACCTCCATAACTAATTCTACCATGTTGCCATGTTTGTAGTATCAGGCCACCACCCCCGCCGGACTCTTTTTAACAGGGGGTGAATGTGGTAGTCTGTGTAGAAGTATTACGGTACCTGGTAATGCTGGAACACCATTGGTAGATATTGTATGCTTCCTATTGGTCAAGCTGTATGGTAGGTCCGCCCTGCTAGGTGGGGTACAAGAGCCCATGCCGCCCCAGCAGCCTTCATTCTGTACCCGAGCTGCTGGAAACATCTAGCTTATTAAAGCCTTCAGTTGGACAACAACCTCGCTTTAGTGGTCATTGCCCATGCATCAATACGTTAGGCTCCCTAACAATTTGTTTCAACTTTAGGATCCATTTAATCAATTGTTTCCAAAAATACAAAGATAACATGTTGTTTATATTCTAATCTGCTATACTTAAAATAGTTTAAATGTTAATTTTCCAAGTATGAAGAAAATGTTTCTCCCATTGCCGAAAAACGTCTCTTTTAAAAAGAAACCAGGTACACCAGATTGATGAAACTTTCCTTCAACCAGCTGGTACCTGTCTTTATTCATACTACAACAAATAATTGATCAAGCTCATCATATATACTTTAGCCAACACAAGATCAAATACTAAGTGGACAAAAAAAATCCAACACTGCAATTCCCTCAGCTCAGAAACAGTGCTGTACATTTAGTTAAATATTTATCTGCCAATTGATTGGAGAATTGTAATTAGTAATTCCACAGGCTAATTGTCTGAGAAAAACATTACTGCTCCTTAATCACCTGCAGTAATTCATTGAGCTGATTAATGTTGATAGACAAGTTCTAGCAAAACTGAAACTTTATGGTCTGCATTCAAATACTTGCCATGGGGCGGCATGGTGGCACAGTGGTTAGCACTGCTGCCTCACAGCACCAGGGACTCAGGTTTGAATCCAACCTTGGGTGACTGTCTGTGAAGTTTGCATGTTCTCCCAGTGTCTGCGTGGGTTTCCTCCAGGTGCTCTGGTTCCTCCCACAGTCCAAAGATGTGCAGGTTAGGTGAATTGGCCATGATAAATTGCCCCTTAGTGTCCAATGGTCAGATGGTGTTACAAGATTCAGGAATAGGGCGGAGGAGTGGGCTTGGGTGGCGTGCTCTTTCAGAGGGTCAGTGCAGATTCAACGGGCTGAATAACCTCCTTCTGCACTGCAGGTATTCTATGATTCTATGATTCGAACACCAGAATATTTTTGGTTAAAGCTCATGCACTGCATAACCAATAAAAGAACTGAAGATAATACCAGCTGAAAATAAAAGCAAATGTAGGATATCCACCAAAATATTGTTCTGCAAACATTTACATTAATATTGCAACTGAGTGAGAAAATTACATTTATTTTCCGTAAGCTCATCCGATTAAATAGAAGTGACAGATGAAATTTGTTTTGGGAAAACCTGATCAACCTCTCCCCAGCCCTCAGCAATTCACAGCCTTCACATTCTATTGTTTTACAAATCAACCATACAAGATAACTCATGGAGTTTTCAAAGGAGGTGCCAGGACCCTAGGCATTTACAAGGTATGTATTCACACAGGGGCATCAGATAGGAGTTTGTCGAGTTATAATATAGCAATTTCTACTTCAGTATACAAAGCAACATTTATTTGTAATTATGAATAATTTCCAGTTATGATACAAGTAACAAAACAAAAGGAATGTACGACAGGAATATTCCAAACTGAAGTATGAAATTCTTGGTGAAAGAATAAAGGTACACTCAAAAGCAGTTCAAAATTAAATATTCCAAGATATTGCAACATACAAATAATAAAATGAAATGAAAAGACTAGCAATCATTTTGAAAATACAAAACTTCCTAGTCTGAAAAACTACAATTTACATCTGACAATACGCACACTAATTTGACCCTTGTGATGGTAGGCAATCGGTTCATTTCATCAAATATAAATGCTACATGTATGGTTTGTATTTACAAGGTATATCCTTTTGATTAGAATATAATTATGGTATAAAATAAGACTCAACATCTTCCGACAATTTGGTTTTTTTTTTTTAAGTTTGCTTTAAAAGAATCAATGATTTTTTTAAATTGAATATGAACTGTTTTGCGAGTCCTTTTTATCTATCACCATGAAAAGAAATCTGAAACTACACTTTGACAACCTAGCCCATCACTGTAGAGATTTACCATTATTTTGCTGCTTGCTTCATACTTCCAAATATTCCAACGGCCAATTAAACTTTACAATTAAATTTTAAAACCAAACTGATGATAATTTCAGCTCAGTACATGGTCAAAGTTTTTAAAATTTGATCTAGAATATTAAAGTATTCATACAATTCTTTGTTGTGAACATACATATCCACATTTTTATTCATTATTATTTTATCCCTCTGTTTGCTGCGAGCTTGGTATGTCACACCAAACAAGATTAAACAATGAAAGAATATCCTTTCATAAGAATATCAAAAGTCCTATTCGCCTGGCTGCCAAATGTTGCACAAGATCAGCTCAATGATAATTCTCACACTGATTTGCTCAAGCAGGGAGATACTTGGCTGCTGTGCAATACTACCTGTGTAAGCTGAGATCAAGAACTAGAGTAGGGAAATTAAACTTCTGCCACTCCAATCTGTGATGTTTCAGGCTAGTGGTCAAATGTTCTGTGCTCGGGTAGTTTGTTCTGTTTCAGAAATGTGCTGTCCCAGTTTAAAAGAGACCACGTTTTCGTAAAAAAATTTAGCTTCCCAATGCTCCCGGTGAATTGACGAACTATACAAGCCATGAACATCCAAGATTCAATCCCCAGTCCAACCAGGTTAGTTGGTCTTAGCCAGAGCAATGATTAGGGCTACAATTGGCCTCACTGCTGCAAAGTTAAAAAGAAAATCAGCCACTATTCAGCAACCTTGTTGAAAGTGCAGATGACCAGTTAAGAATAGAATGTGGCTTTACTATGATGCTCCCAATCAAATAATCTACCAGCATTCGCCATTAACATTAAAATAAAATTGGACAAGTAGTGGAAGGAAACCAGGACTCTGAAACCGTACTTCCACAAACTCTATGCCTTCACATGAGCAGAAAATACTTTAAATATCTTCACTATGTGGAAAATTATATCTTTCTTATTTCAAAGAGCAAATATGGAGTAACCCATCTGCAATTCAGTGTTTTCCCAGAAGACAAAGAATGCAGGATGGTGCTGGATTATATTTTATACTTCCACCTCAGATACACTGTCAGCACAAACAAAACCCTTCTAATCCCTAAACTGGTCTGCCTCGCCTCCTTAGAAACAACCTCTTTAACCAAACTTTTAGTCACCCATCTTAATAACTTCACCTTTACCTCAACAGTTGTGCCTGTGAAGCACCTGGAGATATTTTCCTGTTACAGGATGCTATATAAATTCACATTATTGTTGTTGATATTGTACATATAATTGTATCAAGGTTTGTTTGTATTGTTCAGGCAAATCACTAGTTTTTGTTCCATAGTTGTTTGATTTGGCCAAATTATCCCAGGAGTCTAATGCACTGTACTAAATTTAAATTAATTGATCATTATAATGTTATTCCTAATTTCA
Source organism: Scyliorhinus torazame (assembly GCF_047496885.1). Classification (NCBI taxonomy): domain Eukaryota; kingdom Metazoa; phylum Chordata; class Chondrichthyes; order Carcharhiniformes; family Scyliorhinidae; genus Scyliorhinus; species Scyliorhinus torazame. The sequence continues at coordinate 126,173,917 of NC_092727.1, forward strand.
CACTTGCATTTTAATTACATTACATTACTAAATCTATTTTTTAAACACTAAAACAATTCACTGAACAGAAGTAACCTGTTTAAAAAAAACAATTACAGCAACACCAGAAGTGATTTCTTCAGTTCTCAAATCAAATTTTATGCATTCAATGAAGAATTTGTACAAAGATTGTGCATAAAAGGACAAACAACTTGCAAGTATATAATACCGTTAATGCAGTAAAAGGTCCCATGGCTCTAAGCAGGAGCACATAAAACCAAGATGCATAATAATCCTTAAGCTTTACACTTCCAGGTGTTAACTAATATTAAAACCAGATATTTAGAAAACAGCTTTGATCTTCTGTTATAAACTGAATTGCAGATTTTTCAATGTGTGAATGCAACTTAATATTATAACCAGTTATTCAAGGAACAGACCAGCCTTACCCCATGAAACAGGAAAACAAAGAAATGCCACCATAAACATAGAAAAAAAGCAAAGCATACATTGGCACTGGACTTTTCATACCGTGTTAACTGTTCCAGTCAGGTTTTGTCTTCCTGCTTGATTAAATTTTGATGATAGTTTTGTTTGGGTAGCCATCATTTTTCAATTGAAATCAGCTTCAGTAATTCATGTAATTCTTACCACCTTCATCCTCAGATTATATCCCAAGAATCGACACAAAACGGACCATCAGCCAAAGCTCATTTTGTGAAATCACGTTAAAAAAAACTTTTTTTTTGTTTAAAACAGTGATTGCCCTGTGACAAAAAGCAGCAATTTATCACTGGTCATCAACGTTCATCTGTGATCTTCACCATCGCGTTCTGAATGACATGGTCAGGAAGACTGGCGACCAGCACCATCCTTCAGGCTCCGCAAACCATCAAAATTCTAGAAGACAAGGGAAAAGATGTTTAATCAATCATTCATCCATCACCATTAAATTTAACATACCAACGCCAACGTTGGGCATGATCAAGATGCTAAATATAACAAACAGGTCAAGAGTGGAGCTGCAGGGACAAGATCACCAATGTTTAGGAATTGTTTTGGGGGTAACTTGAGCTTATTGAGGGGAGATTTATTTGAAACAAGAAATACCAAAAACAAATGCCAAAAGAGGATTCAACAACTGGTGCAGCGCATGGAACAAAGTGTGCTGAAGTGAAAATGTGAAGGTATTTGGGCAGGGTTTATATAGATGCAGACGGTGCAATGTGTGGCTCAGACAGATGGGACAAGCTGCCCGCCCTCTTCCCCCCTGACAGCTCCAGCTTTTGTTTTGGCGCCAGTCAGCTGTCACTCACAAGGATCCAGACTCCAACATTCGCCTCACAATTATTCGCCTGGCTATTGGAGTCACACATTTCTAAAGATAATGCATGCCAAAACATAAACAAAAGTGGGAGTAATGAATTGAAATTACCTTTGCAAACGCCCAGAGGGGAGTTTTGAGGGGTGGGGGAGGCAGCGCTCGAGCTGTCAAAGGGGGAGCTCGACGGCTGGGGACAGACTCCCCCACCCAAACCCAACCACCCCGCGACTTATAGCCCGTCCACGGCGCCCCTCACTTGCTGTCAGGCAGCATGTTCCTGTCAGGAATCACCCCCAAGCTCCGGGAAAGAACCCCTCACGCCGCTTCTCCCAGACCCGCTCTCTCTCTCTCCCCGGCAACCCTCCCAACTGCCGCCGCTCGAGCTCCCCCGCTTCAAATTGCGCCCGAGCGCCCAGGCGGGCCCTGATTGACAGGAGAGGCCAGCCAATAGACACCGGGCATGGGGTGATTGACGGGACGGCTAGCCAATGGAGGATCGGTCCGGGCGGAGGGGGGCGGGACTACAAACGTCTGAACTCTCTAATCATGGCACAGAAGGGTGGGGACATGGGATAAAGGTATGCAAGGGTTTCTGACGCGAAATGCAATCGTCGGTCGAACGCACCGAAGAAATTGCAGGTAATTACGAAAAAGCGCGCTGTTGAATACAAACGTTGGCGATCGGCCTTCGAGATTTTTGTCCCACGGGTTGGAGTGAAAGCACGCGTGCAGTTGATTGACGTTCCAAACGGCGAATCAGAATAAAGGGTTCCCCCGGGGGCGGGCTTTAAAGGCGCATTGTGCCTGATTGACAGCCGCCGCGGCCAATGGGAGCCGGCAGATTGGGTTGGGTTGAAGTGGGAGCACTAAACAAAGCTTGCAGGCGGAGGAGAGTTTTTCGTCCAAATCTCAGCCGGCGGCCAAAGGGGTGGCGCAAACTGCAACCAACCTGCTGAGCAAAAGTTTTATCATTTTTCTCCTTGCTTCGCCCGCCTCCCGAAGGAAATCAGTCGAGCGATTGTACCTGAAGACATTCTTGTCTGAACTTGTGTTCCTGATTGTGAGGAATTCTGGAGCACGCATGCCCAAATCCGCAGATTCACTGCTAAAGCCTTCACATTCTTGCCCACTGAGTGTGGTGGAGGCAGATTCAACCCTGCTTTTCAATTAGAGAACTGGGCAACTATCAGAAGATAGTTTCTATTAGGCATTTGGACAGATACATGGATGGGAAAGGTTTAGAGGGATATGGGCCAAATGCAGGCATTTGATGGGCTTTTTGGTTGAGGTGGACCAGTTTGGTCTCCGTGCCGCAGATTCTATGATTGGGGAAGGAGCCAGTGCAAGGAGATGAGAGACCGGGACTCGCTGAGTCGGTCTTACAGAGAACCAGCACGCACACAATGGGCCGAATGGCCCCTTTCTGGCCTGTAATGATAATGACACTGGCTCCCCACCAACCTTCTGATCCAAAATGTTGGTCAGCCTTCTCAATTAATATCTTCATTTTCTTGATGGCACCTCTGAGGCGCTTTGGGGCGTTTTGCTATGTTGGAAGTGCTGCATTGTTGTGTCAGCTTGGCACAATGGTAGTATTTTCTGAGTCATGGGGTGTCGGGTCAAGCTCCACTGGATCCCTTGAATATATGATCTAGGTTGACAGTTTATCATGAAGGGATGGTTCATTGTGAGAAGTGCCATCTTTGGATGTTTGGTTAAAGCAAAGCTATTCAAATGGATACAGAAGATTGAATTGTATGTTTGAAGAAGAGGAGGGTCAATTTTCCAGTGTCCTAAACAGCATTGATTCTTCAGCAAACGTCACCCAATACAAATAACTGGACATTTATTTATTTTCTGCTGGTCAGACTTTGAAGTGCACAAATCGGCTGTCATGTTTACCCAAATAACAACACTTCAGAAGTAATTAATTGGTTGTGAAGCAGTTTGAAACACCCAAAGATAAGAAAGGTGAATATGAAGGCAATTGCTTTCTCTAACAGAGAAATAAGATTTTGTAACACTCAATTAAATGCAATATAAATGGATATGATGTTAAATCATGGAACTTTACAACAGTGAAAAGGGTTATTCCATATACTATGTCTGTGTCAGTCCCCGAAAGACATAATTTGGTTCCGTTCACCCAGTCTTTCCCATATGTTGTGCTTTCTTCCTGTATAACTGAATTGGAATAATGGAAGGCCTGCATTTATATCACACTCTTCATGACATGAAGATGTCCCATAGCACTTTACAGCCAACTACATACTTTTGATTTGCAGTCACTCTTGTAATGTAAAAGGTGTGGTAACAATTTGAGCAGAGCAAGATCCCATGAACAGCAATATGATAATGATGGGGAAACTGCTTTTAAGTGTAGATTGAGGAATGAATACTAGTCAAGAAATCTTGTCCTGTTGCTCTTATTCAAATTATGAATCTAAAAGTTTAAAACTAGCCATAATTCAAGATTATTTATTAGAAGATTCAAAGTTTTCTGGAGAACAATTGCCCAGGACGCCTGGAAACATGCCACTGACTTTATACCTCCAACATTTGGATTTACCCTTTGGACTTTCAGCATTAAAGTCTCGTCAAATTACATTGTTATGATGAAGAGAAGGAAACAATGATTATTAAATGAGCACATATAAATAGGGGATTGCTGGGACATTGAGTTGTGTGGGAGAGAGAGCTACGAGACTGGACTCAGGAAGAAAAGCTCTTGATTTCTACTTCAACTGGCTTGGATCATATTAACATTCAGGTAACCATGTTTTATTCATTACAGTACAAGTGTGGGGCAGCTTGGTGGCGCAGTGGTTGGCACTGGTTCTATCCCGGCCCCAGGTCACTGCCCATGTGGAGTTTGCACATTCTCCCCCTGTCTGCTTGGGTCTCACCCCCACAACCCAAACATGTGCAGGGTAGGTGGATTGGCCATGCTAAATTGTCCCTTAATTGGAAAAAAAAAATTGCATACTCTAAATTTATAAAAAATACAGGAGAAATGAAACAATAATCCGAATGCTACAAACATTGCATATCTTAACCCTTAGGAAGTGACTGCAGGTTCTGATGGATGCTAACTGACTATTGTTTTTCCATTGATGTGGCTTCACCTACTGAGTACCAGCTTCTCTGGCACAACTTCCATATCCAATGGTGTTTAAATGATCCTGTTTTTTGTTATTTTTGCTCCACCACCTCAACTGTCCTAGGGTGCTTGCCATCTTGAGCAATTGCCAGTTGGAAAGTGCCTGCTGGTTTAATATTTCCTATGTCTTGCAGGATACTGAAGTCTGTCTAACTTTGAAACCAACACTAGTTATCCTGCACAAGATTTATATTGGTTCAGCAGTTCAGGCCCATCAAGTTGCACATAAGTATGTGTACTTATCCTAATGCCACATTCACCTTGTACTACTTTTCCTGGTCTTCTTAATTGACCCACATGAACTGATTCAGCTGGGATCCTATTGCACACGTTTGAAACTCTCTGGGGGAAAAGTTCTTTTTAATCTGAAATATTATTTGGAGCATATCAATTTTGTACACTGTCACCTAGTTCTGTGCTCATAGTCCAAATTAAGTAACATACATGTATCTACGTTGTGTACTTCGCACTATCTTAATTTCTAGGTTGTGACACTTTCCTGTTTCTTTTCCAATACAACAAAAATTAAATTCACAGAAATGTACAGCAGCAGCATGGGTGGAGAACATCGGGCCCATCATGTCGGTGTGAGACATTGCTCGGTATTTCTTTGCTGCAAGCAAAGTCATACTTTCCAAATGAAAGTTTGAAGGTTATTATTAATTCTGCTTCCACCACTTTTTCAGATAGTATAAAGCACATTCCAAATTCTAAGAATGTGCTGTGTTAAAAGGTTTCCCCTTCTGTCTCCTGAATCTTTTTCCTGAGGGAAAGGAGGGGGTTGGGGCATTTGTTTTTAAACTAAGCACAATGGACTATTTTCACAAAGGCAGACATTATTAGCCATACATAAGTTAACTGCATAGTTATCTTGTCACTGATAGATCTCACCATCTTATCTCTGCAAGTAAGGAGGCTGAGATCAGTTAAGTCAAAAGTAACACAAACTCTTGTGAAACATGTTGCTTTCCTCAAGCTATATTCCAGCACCTAAATCCATCCTCTCCCAGATCATGCCAGGCCAGAATCTGTTTTCGAGCCTTCTGAGCCCAAATGGGGTAGAGAAGCAAATTGACCTCGGGGTACGGGGACATAGAGTAGCAATGCAGCTCAATAAGGCCATAAAAATCAAAGCAAGCTTTATTTCTCGAGGCATAACATTGAAAAGCAGAGAATTTACATTCAATTATATTTAGATGTCAGTTAAACCACAATGCTCTGTTTAATGCTTGTATGTACAAAAGGAGGCTTGGAAAAGGTACAAATACAGTTTAAAGGGATGATACGCTTTTAAATCAAAAAGGCTGAACAGGCCAGCAGTCTTCTGAAGGCTGATGAACATCTTTAGGTTTGTAAAAAGGTTTGATTGGTTAGGGGAGGCAATGACGTAGTGGTATTGTCACTGGACTAATAATTCAGAGACCCAGGGGACTTGCGTTCAAATCCCACCACAGAAGATGTTAACATTTGAATTCATTAAAAATCTGAAATGAAAAGTCTAATGATGACCATGAAACAATTGTCATAAAACCCCGTCTGGTTCACTAATATCCTTTAGAGAAGGAAATCTGTTGTCCTTACATGGTCTGGCCTACATGTGACTCCTAACCCACATCACCGTGGTACACTCTTAAATGCCCTCTGAAATGGCCAAGCAAGCCACTCAGTTCAAGGGCAATTAGAGATGGCAACAAATGCTAGGCCTTGTCAATGATGCCTGCATCCCTTGCAGAAACAATGGGAAGGTGTTTCCATTTATGGAGGAGGTTCTAAACATAATATCGTCACTAATAAATTTCCTAAGCACTTAGTTTTGTTGTGATCCAATTTTCTATCAATAACCACAACAAACCCGGGATGAACTAAAAGGGTTCATTTATTTCAACACTCAATTGCAGGGGGGGGAGGGGGTAACAAATGTGGCCTCGGTTTCACTCATACAATAGAGAAAATAAAGAGGTACAGGGCAAGAACTACAGGCAAAATGAGAATTATTGTTTCATGTAAGTCCAGAATCACAGTCCAATGGTGTATTCTTCCATTAAGTTAGCAGGCTGATGCTGGATAATTCACTTTTCCAATAGAGGTGACTTCCGTGATGGGAGAGCCATGGAGAGATTAATTAATCTTGGAGGCACTGGTAACACAGTTCCATCATGTAGGTGGGAGCCAGGTATTCAAACCTAGGCAGAGCACTTTTTCTGCTGCTGCCTGTTAGATGGAAAGGTGGCCGTCTGAGCTTGGCAGCTCTACAAGGTAATCTTACAAGTTTCAGCAGCTTGGGTACAGGATGTGACTCCGTCTTCTCCACTTTGACTTGGCCAAAGGATGCACATTCTTTAGTCCGGATTCTGGAGATTGGTAATGTTTCAACCATGAATAATTTCAAGAGATTTCAGGGTCCTTTGACCTCAAGGCTGACCATCTCCTTTGGCCTGGCCTGGCCTTAGAAATGTAAATGGCCTTTGTACAATTCCCTTGGATTTGATCTCTTCAGTCACAGGGATCATTAGCTCTCTGCAGAGATAATGAAGTGTCATCGGTGTTTGAGTCCAGGCCAGCCATGGCTTCAGTCATTTTGAAGCATTTGCCAGTTTGTAAACAAAAAATTATAAATTAGCCATGAGCTATATTTTTTTCTAAAATAAATGGAGAGTGGTCTTAGCCCCCTGACATCAGTGACCATATTGAGCAACTTTCCCTCTGATTTTTCCCTCGACACTTGTGAGTAAAAACCTTGACGAAATGCTACACTTCGCAAAGCCTCACTTTCGGTGTGAGGCTCTACTTTTCCACATCACTTTACTGCACGTCACATCAAAAAAAAAGCATCTATTTGAAAAAATTACTCTGATTTAGCTTCGTACAATTAACTACAAGAACTCACAGCACAATAATATCAATAGAGATTCATAGTGACATATATAACTTGTGATGCTGATTGTTTTGAATAAAATTACATTGGTAGTTTAGAAAATGGAAATAACGTCCATGAAATTATTGTAATAAATAAAAATGAATAAAGAGATGCTGTACAAGAGTTCAATTAAAGCTAGACACCAAATGGAAAAGCTGATGCATTCAATTAATATCCTAAAAATGTGTGCACAAAATAATCATCGATTTGCATGCATTGCTTAAGAGAACGATGACATTTATTATTGTGTATTTTATGGCTCCCTCATGCTTTTGCTTTTCGAGGCAAACATCCTTTCACTAATGTACTGATCTTGTTACATTTAACCGAGAACTCGGCCATTCCCTCCTCCCCCTCTCCCGGTGGAGCAGTTTGAAGACTATCCTGCTCTTGGTTCGAGAGATAATCAGAATGTTCAGTTTTCAATCTATCGCAACATGAAAGGGGGAAAAGTGGAATGCAAAGGTTTTGCGTAACCGTTCATTTAATTTCATTTATCTATGGTGTATACATGCACACTCAATTTGCACTGGTGCATGCAATGACAAACATTTCATTTATCTATGGTGTATGCATGCACACTCAATTTGCACTGGTGCATGCAATAGCAAAAGAAAGCATTCTTATTGTAAACAGCGATTGCCCTAGGTTATATTAATAGCATCTCAAAGATCTATAAATAGGCCCCTAATTTTCTGCACAATAGGAACACTTGGTGAAATTACGTTCTATATATAATTATGTTTTGACCAGCATTCTGCAATTCTATTGGAATAACATTTTTGTTCTAGTTTTCATATGATGTTGCCTAAATTCTATTAACAATGCTGCTGATATAATAATTAAAATAGAAATCCAATTGCTGTAAACTCAACTGCAGTTGGTTAACTCTCAGGTCCCAGCTGTCAAAAGGCACTGGAAATGGAGATATGGCAACAAGCTTTTCTTCGTCCCTACCGTGTATCAACAGCATGTTGTGGGAAACATAATCTTGAAATTCCCTTTTATATCAAATTTATATCTGGTTATTAAACCAGGAGTTAAAAACTGTGATCTCCTTCAGCCTTCACTCAGGGGGTTATGAATCTTTGGAATTCTCCATCCCAAAGAGCTGTGAATGCTTGGCCATTAATGTGGAGATTGATAGATTCTTGGAACCTTAGACGATCAAGAGTGAAAATGGAGCTGAGATCGAAGATCATCTGTGATCTTGTTGAATGGCGGAACAGGGTTCAAGGGGCTGAATGGTCTACTCCTGCTTCAATTTGTTACATTATTTTGTATTTTCCATCTTCCTCTTAGAATCGTAGAGTTTACAGTGCAGAAGGAGGCCATTCAGCCCATCGAGTCTGCACCGACCCTTGGAAAGAGCACCCTACCTAAGCCCTCGCCTCTATCTTATCCCTGTAACCCAGTAACCACACCTAACCTTTTTTGGACACCAAGGGCAATTTATCATGGCTAATCTACCTAGCCTGCACATCTTTGGACTGTGGGAGGAAACCGGAGCACCGGGAGGAAACACACGCAGACACGTGGAGAATGTGCAGACTCCACACAGACAGTGACCCAAGCCAGGAATCGAACCTGGGACCCTGGAGCTATAAGCAACAGTGCTAACCACTGTGCTACCGTGCTGCTCTTCTGATGAACAGGCTTTCAAAGCCCAATCTGCCTGCTTTCCACCACCCCCCCCTGCCACCCATTACCTGTTGATCTACCGCAACTTCTCTCCTACCTTTTCAATTTGTTGATCCTGACCTTTATGTAGCTTTCTCAATTTAGAAAAATAACTCCAAATGGATATAAAGTTGAATCACCAACTCCCAAAGATAGGAATCAATATGTATGTACAAGGTGTAAATCATACTATTGATTTTCTTCACTCAACTTTACCTACTCTTCTGATGATTCATCAACAATGAGGGTTGGGAGAGTGGATGCTCGCGTGGGAGCGGAAAGGTCTCGGTTGTGGTGGGGCGGGGGGGGTTGGTGTCTACTCACTTGTGCTGCCTGGTGTAGATTGTTGACCTTTTTCTGGCACTGGATGCCAGTCCTCTTGGTCACACTCCTGGCATTCACAGCTGTCGCCACCTCGTCCCAGGCAGCACAGGCTGCCCTTGTGGCTCACCCTCCGGGTTCCTCAGGGGAACAGGACATCTCTCCTGCCCTCCATTGCATCTTGGAGCCACCCCAGGTCAGTGTCCCCGAATCTAGGGGCCAGTCTCCTGGGCGCCATTGTTGCGAGCTGGCTGGGGTTGGCTGATCAAGTGCAGCTTAAGTGCTGCTCGACCTTGTTAGCGGGGGGCTGGCGAGCGCGGTGCCGGTGAATCGGCTGACAAGCTTCTATGCAGCGAGAAGCCTGTGAGGCCTTGCTAAGTGGAGTAATTAACGTTGAATAACGTTGCCGGCTGAGCACCGGGAAGCTCGCAGCCGATCATTCTGGAGAATCACGCCCAATGAGTTTTGTCCTCAAGTCACCTGCAGCAACAGCTCAGCATCCATCTGAGCCCACCAGAGACCAACTAGCACAAATGGTACATTTAATCAGAATCTCCCTAGCTATGTTCGTGACGGTCCTGATGGTACAGATTCCTCAAAGACTCCTTTATCTAACTCCTTTAATAAACCTCATTAAATGATCTGGTCGCCTCTGGCTAGGCTCAAGAATAGCCGTCCGGGACCCTCGGGGGAACGGGACAGCTCTGAAGCTTGGGGCCGGTCTCCTGGGTGCCATCAAATGATCTGGTGGGTCAGCCAAACTGAAGCATAGCCATAAATTGTCCAATTCACAACCTTTGTTCTTCAGCTGTCGGAACTCTTTAATTCTAATACACACGCTGCTCCTTGTAATTGTGCTGTATCTGTTATCCCCTGCTGCAGCTTAGTTGTCTCAGGCCACATGGCTTCTGTATGTTAACTTTCCCCCTGTTGTTACTGCTTACAGGTCACATGGACCAGTGTTTCTTATTAACCCAAAAATGTATAATTGATGCAAACTCTGAAAATGCCTTTCAAACTTCTTATAAACAGTTACTGATTCCACAGATATTTTAATTAATCTGCAGTTTCCCTTACTGTACTGCTCTCAAGTTAACCTACAGAAAGAAAAAACTGGAACAACGGGGAAATAAAATTATTGGTCCACACTGTTTATTTCTGATTGGGAGGTCATCACAAACTACACCACATCTACTGGTTCTCTGATACACCAAGAACACTGACAAATTTCTCAAACACAATTTCCCTTGTATACAATCAAGCAGAATCAACACGATTCTGTAAGATTTTCTAAATGTCTGCTACTAATTCCTTAATAATGGATTTCAATATTTTCCTAACGACCGATATGAGGCAAACTCGCCTATAGTTTCCTGCTTTCTGTCCCCTTTAAACTATTTCCATTTCAAAAGTTCAATATCAAGACAATCATCTCATTTTAGCTCGCCCTACCCATCGAAATGTTGGCAGAACACAGTCAGTGGTGCCAAAGCAACTCAAGCAGAATGATGTGGTGTAAAACCACATGCTTATTTGCCATGACTGTAATTGGTTTGGACTGGTGTAAAAACCATTTTCACCCCATTCTTTACTCTGCTTTCAAGCTGCAATAATTTAATTGTTCCACCAGGTGGCAGAGACGTTATTCAGTTTTACAGGAAATTCTGCGCAGATTGGAAGAAAGGGTAGAAGATGCACAGTTACTGTGTGAAGCTTCTGAAAAGGGTTCAATTATCAAAAATAAAAACGGAGTTTTAAAACATCAATTCAGAATGAATTGTGATGGCCAGATATTGCCAGTTATTGAATGGAATGACTGTAAAAGAACTTTCCTATTGATGTGAATTGAAGCTCTCCCAGCAATGGCATGTTATAAATCCCATCAAAACGTTAAGCTTCGTTAAGAATTTGGAGGCAGTTTCAACAGCACTTCGGGTTGGGGGCAGGGTCAAAGGAAATGCCGATTCGGGGGAACCATAGATTTGAGCCAGGGAAGTGGGATGGAAATTTTCAGAGATGGGAGGAGAAAGCAATTAGGGCACTAAAAGACTTGTTTCTTTGGGGTCGTTTGAAGGATGGAAAGAGCTGGGAGCGAAGTATGGGCTGGAGCAGGGGTAAATATTTAGATACATGCAGGTTTGAGACTTTGCCAGAAAGGAGATACAGAGCTTCCCAGTAGAGCCGGCTTCCACATTGCTGGAGGAGGTGCTGATGACGGGGGACTGGAGAAGGGGGTAGTGTCAGCGGTTTAAGGAGCTATTTTGGAGGTGGAGGAGGCACAGCTAGAAGGGATCAAGGCAAGGTGTGAGGAAGAGTTGGGAGAGGGTATGGAGGAGGGGTTCTGGTGTGAGGTGCTCCGGAGGGTGAACGCCTCCACCTCGTGTGCGAGGTTGGTGCTGATACTGCTGAAGGTGGTGTATAGAGCACACCTTACAAGGGCGAGGATGAGCCGGCTCTTTGAGGGGGTAGAAGATGTGTGTGAACGTTGCGGGGAGGGGGGGGGGGGCGCAAACCACGTTTGTATGTTTTGGTCCTGTCCAAAGCTGGAGGATTACTGGAAGGAGGTGTTTAGGGTAATCTCTAAAGTGGTGCACGGGAAACTGGACCAGGGCCCTCGGGAGGCCATATTCGGGGTGTTGGACCAGCCAGGGTTGGAAACGGGTGCGGAGGCAGATGTTGTAGCCTTCGCCTCGTTGATCGCTGTTAGGGTGAAGGTCAACCTCTCCACCCTGTGCGCGGCGTGGCAGGGGGACCTACTGGAATTCTTGATGCTTGAAAAGGTCAAATTTGAACTGAGGGGAAGGATGGAGGGGTTCTACAATTCATGGGCATTATTCATTATGCACTTTCAAGAATTGGATCACATCGAACACTGGGGGGGGGGGGGTGGGTGGTGCTGGGAGGGTTGGGGGGGAAGGGGGACTATATGTGTTAATGGTGACTATGGGTGATTCCTGATTGCTTTTTGTTAACATGCGGTCCAATGTCTGGGGTTTGGTGGGAGGATGGGATCGTTGTTATTGATATGGGGATTGACATTGCATTCATTACTGATTATTGTTTATTGTTGGGTATAAATTTGGGAGAAAATGTGAAAAAGGAGGAAAATAAAAAACATTTAAAAAAAAAAAAAAATCCCATTGAAAATGCCAACAGCTCCCAATTAGAAAAGCTTCAATTTACCTGAGACACCAATTTGAGCCTTGGGTAAAACTGTGGGAAACGACTAGCAAGGTTTGTCTCATTATTTTTCACACTTGTCCTGATTTTATTTTAAGCTCTCAGAGCACCACACACAATCTATCTTGCTCACTGGCGAATTGACCTGCACCAAATGTGCTCTCCAGTGGCTCAGTAATCATACTGGAAGATCAGAGGTTCAATACTCACTCTGGAGATTTGAGCTTCTAATCTGGGTTGACAGAACCAGTGCAGATACTCAGGAAGGTGCCATCTTTTGAATGAGACATTAAAACAAGGTCTCGTCTGCTCTCCCAGGTGGATGTAAAAGATCTCAGCACTATTTTGAGTAATGACGGGGCATCTATTCTTTTTTTGTCCTGGCCGATATGTATCCCTTAACCAACATCATTAAAAAACAGATCATTTGGTTGTCAGCTCACTGCTGTTTATAGGACGTTGCTGTGACTGCCCTGTTTCCTAATTACAATAGTGATGGCACTTCAAAAAGTATTGTAAAGCACTTTACTACCCTGAGCTAATGAAAGTGCTTCTAGTCTTCTTTAACCACTTTTTTTCATTAGAGCAATCTGTCTGTTTGTTTCTGTCCTGTATTGAGTCATGGTCCATTCACCCTGGGGTTTTTTTTAAATAGGGAAATAATATGGGGACTGAAATATGATCAAAGTCAAATAGCTCAAAAGAGGCAGGCAGTGAATGGGTAGCTGTCTTTGCATCATACTTTTTTCCATTGACTTCAGTCATGAACAAGCATTGAGCATGGTATAAAAACCACCTGTCAATTCATCTTGTACTATTGGCTTTGCCTGATTTCACTTCCACTGTAATGACTGTAAAATGGCTTTCATCAGACTTCATCAGTACAGCTCTCTAAGTATCGTTGGCTGCCTCGGGTTATCTTGGAATACATTCTTGCTGGTTTATGCGACATGTGATGTGTAGTGCCATCAGCAGAGTGTTTGCGTGGGCGTTGGGCAGATAGCCATCTTGATTGTGTGTGCAACACCCTTAATAAACCTCTCATTGTGTTTTACAAGAATCCAGAGTTTGGGAACCTCTATACCTTGCCTCTTTGCAGCAACAAAGAAATAAAATAGGAGAGAAACTGGCGATGAGGATTGAGGCAGACAAATCACTGGAATAAAGATTTTTGTTGATTATATGTGGGACAGCGGAACTTCTGGTTTGGCATGCAGCGGAACGGTCAGACGTGGAGGAGCTCCAGCTAGGGATCGCAATTTCATTCCATTTTTAACTGGGAACATGCGCCCCAAAACACACACATTCATTTGCTTAAGCCACCCACAGCAAGGGGATGTGGAATAGGTGTCAAACCAGACACCGAAAGATGAAAGAAGTTTTTTTTAAATTGGTGACCTCGAGGACATCAAAAGAAAACAAAATTGTTGCAGGGGTGATCAGTGTCGCCCCCCCCCCCCCCCGCCCCCCCCCCCCCCCCCCCCCCCCAAGCGTGGCAATTTTGGCAGCTGAGTTGCAGAAGCTGCGCTGGGAGGTTTCAAAGGATGACAAGAAGGCGATCGGAGCAGGAATTTGCTTCATCCAGGGGGCCCTGGCCAAAGTAGACAAGGTGGTGAAGCAGCAGTGTGCGGAGCTGCAGGAGGCAGGGGTTGCCCTGTCGAGGTAGAGGGCCAAGATTGCTTGGAATTGGAAATGGCGAAGACTGCGGCTGATAATAAGGGTCTGAAGGTGAGGATAGACAACCTCAAAAATCGGTCAAGGAGACAGAAGTTGGAGGTGATTGGATTGCTGGAGGGGTTGGAGGGCCCAAACCCGACGAAATTCATGGTGCAGGTGCTCTGGAAGGTGGTGGGGGTAATGTGGCATTCAAAGTGTTCTATAGGAACCTGTATGAATCGGAACACCCAGAGGATGAGTCATTAATGTCCGAGTTCTTAGACGGTCTAGCCTTCCTGGTAGCGGAGCAGGAGGAGAGCGAAGAATTGGAAGTTCCTCTGACTCTAAAGGAGATTGAGGAGGATATGGGATTGATGCAGTCGAGGAAGGCTCCAGGACTAGACGGGTTCCGATTGAATTTTACAAAAGGTTTGCCGAATTGCTGACCTCATTGCTGCTCGAGATGTTCGAGGACTCTCTGACTCGAGGGACGTCGCTGACCTCTTTGGTGCAAGCGACGATCTCCTTGATATTGAAGAAGGATGAAGACCTGATGGAATGTGGGTCATACTGCGCCATCTCTTTGTTAAATGCAGATGCAAAGTTAACGACGACTGAACGGACCATTGAGAAACTAGACAAAGTATTCGCAAGATTTGGAACACTGGAGCAGATTGTCCGTGATAATGATACACAGTTTACTTTGAAGAAGTTTGGGGACAACTATAAAGGGACCAATAAACACCATGGCCGGGATTCTCACCCAACCGGCGGGCGGACCGTACCGGCGCCAAAGAGCGGCGTGAACCACTCCGGCGTCTGGCCGCCCGCAAGTTGCAGAATCCTCTGGACTTCCGGGGGCTAGGCCGGCGCTGGAGTGGTTGACACCTCGCCAACCAGCGCTGAAGGGCCTCCGCCGGCCGGCGTGAGTTGGCGCATGTGCGGGAGCGCCAGCGTGTTCTGGCGCATGCACAGAACCGCTGGCGTGATCCCTGCGCATGTGCAGGGGGTTTCCTCTCTGCGTCAGCCATGGCGGAGCTTTACAGAAGCCGGCGCAGAGGGAAAGAGTGCCCCCACGGCACATGCCCGTAGCCAGGCCACTGTGGGGGGCCCCCCGGAGCCGGATCCCCCCGCGCCCCCCTGAGGACTCTGCAAGCCGCCCTCAAAGCCAGGTCCCGCCGGTATGGACCTTGTCTAATCCACGCCAGCGGGACCGGACGAAAACGGGCGGCCGCTCGGCCCATCGGGGCCTGGAGAATCGCCGGGGGGGTCGGCGGTGGGGGCCACTGACAACGGCCCCCGACCGGCGCGAGGTGATCCCCGCCAAAAAAACGGCGCTGGCAAATTCAGCAGCCGGCGTCGGAGCAGCGGTGCGGAATTCACGCCGCCCTCCGGCGATTCTCCGACCCGGCGGGGGGTCAGAAAATCCCGTCCCATATCAAATCAACTCCATATCATCCAGTAATGAATGGATTGGCTGAACGTTGGTTAGCACTGTTGCTTCACAACGCAAGGGTCCCAGGTTCGATTCTCGGCTTGGGTCACTGTCTGTGTGGAGCCTGCACGTTCTCCCCGTGTCTGCGTGGGTTTCCTCCGGGTGCTCCAGTTTCTTCCCACAAGTCCTGAAAGACGTGCTTTCTTAGGTGTTGTTTGCATTGGCAATTGAGCCTTTGGCCATGGCACTAAGGGAGTCCAGGAAATGGAGGGGGTTGGTCCGAGGGGGAGAGGAACATCGGGTGTCGCTGTATGCGGACGACCTGTTGCTGTATGTGGCAGATCCAGTGGAGGGGATGGTGGAGGTCATGTGGATCCTCAGGGAGTTTGGGGACTTCTCGGGCTATAAGCCCAACGTAGGGAAAAGTGAGCTCTTTGTGGTGCATCCAGGGGACCAGGGAAGGGGGATAGACGAACTACCATTGAAGAGGGCGGAAAATAACTTTCGGTACTTGGGGATCCAGGTGGCTGGGAGCCGGGGGGCCCTGCACAAGCTCAATTTGACGCGGTTGGGGGAGTAGATGGAGGAGGATTTCAAAAGATGGGATGTGCTGCCACTCTTGCTAGCGGGCAGGGTACAGTCGGTTAAAATGATGGTCCTCCCGAGGTTTCTCTTTGTGTTCCAGTGCCTTCCCATTATGATTCCCAAGGCCTTTTTTAAACGGGTAGGTAGGAGCATCATGGGTTTCCTGTGGGCAAATAAGGCCCCGAGGGTAAGGAGGGGGTTTCTGGAGCGTAGCAGGGACAGGGAGGGCTGGCGCTGCCGAATCTGTGCGGCTACTATTGGGCAGCCAACGTGGCGAAGATCCGTAAGTGGGTAATGGGAGAGGGGGCGGCGTGGAAGAGGTTGGAGATGGCGTCCTGCAGGGGCACAAGCCTGAGGGCGCTGGTGACGGCACCGCTGCTGCTCTCGCCGACAAGGTACACCACGAGTCCGGTGGTGGCGGCGACGCTGAAGATCTGGGGGCAGTGGAGATGGCACAGGGGCGAGATGGGAGCCTCGGTTTGGTCCCCGATTCGGGAGAACCATCGGTTCGTCCTGGGAAGGATGGATGGAGGGTTTTGGAGCTGGCATCGGGCAGGGATCAGAAGAATGGGGGACCTGTTTATAGATGGGACGTTTGCGAGCCTAGGGGCGCTGGAGGAGAAGTTTGGGTTACCCCCGGGAAATGCGTTCAGGTATATGCAAGTGAGGGCATTTGTGAGGTGGCAGGTGAGGGAATTCCCGTTGCTCCTGGCACAGAGGATTCAGGACAAGGTGATTTCGGGTGTATGGGTCGGAGAAGGCAAGGTTTTGGCGATGAAAGAAGAGGAGGAGGTTTCAGTAGAGGAGCTAAAGGGTAAGTGGGAGGAGGAGCTTGGGGAGGAGATTGATGAGGGTCTGTGGGCTGATGCCCTGAGTAGGGTTCATTCTTCCTCCTCTTGCGCCAGACTCAGCCTTATACAATTCAAGGTTGTTCACAGAGCGCATATGACAGGGGCGAGGATGAGTTGGTTCTTTGGGGTGGAGGACCAGTGTGGGAGGTGCTCGGGGAGTCCGGCAAATCACGTCCACATGTTCTGGTCGTGCCCGGCACTGGAGGGGTTTTGGGGGGTCCCTAGTGTTAACCAGCGTGCCACCCCATCACATGGCCTCTGCCCTGCCTCTCACTCCTGGCATTGCATGTCCAAGTTAATTGTCCAATTTGTGGCGATCATTCAAATATCCTATTCTCCCATTTCTGATATTGTTCATTCTAGTAAACAAAATGGCCAAAGGTTTAAAATAAACACTTTATAAATGTCTATAATGTTTCTCCCTGGGATTTCTCTCAACTGTCTCCTGAAGATTTGTCTTTAATTCCTGGAAACTCCAGGCAAATTCAACCCCAAGGCCACAGTGAAAGAAATTCAGTTCAAGATATTGAATTGAAAAAATATTGCCCAGCCCTAGTCTAAGTCAGAGAATAGGTGCTGAAAATTGCAGTTCTGCTTCAAGATTGAATCCGTACGAAAATAATGGAATCCATGTAGATCAACCGATCACAAAGCCTGGACTTATTCGGTGATCATGGACCATAGTCTAGACTTTCTGCCTCGCGTTTCACAAGAACACATCAGTAAAAAAAAGATGCATTATCAATACTTGTTCCCTGACATTTAGCTTGACAGCTCTTATGAGAATGTAAGAACGAGCCAGGAGATTGAGATCAAGCATCATTGTGGAAATTCTGCATTCCTTATAAAACTTTAACTTGGCAAGTGTCACTCAATAGAAATTAAAATCTGTTCCATTTAAAACACTCAAACTTTGCTACATCTAATTAGCAGAAAATATACACAGCTCACAATCTTTAAGTGGATTCTTAACATATTTCACCCTAATCAGTCATAAATGTCACTCCGAACACTCGTCTGTTGTTAACAGCTCTGTTCAAATTTCGTCTTGACCATGTTGTAGATCATGGTGCATAACGGATCATAGGTACCCCTCACCAGTAGAGAGAAAATTGGTTATATACTACACCCCTGAACTCCAGGATTAACCATTTTTTGATTTACAAGGTAGCACAGAATGATGTTTTCAAGGGGAATATGGAAAAAGAGTAAAAGAATAATATTTTTGAGTTCAAACTTACGACTGGATTCTCACACTAAAGGGCAATGGAGAAAGTAAGGCAGAAATGAAGTTGTGAAGTATAGGCAGGGGGAGCCATTTCTTTCTTTCTGAAGCACAAGTACAAACTCCACATCAGTTGGGAGGACAGGCGTACTAATATCAGGGTCCTTGAGTACCAGCATCGAGGCCATGAACATCCGAAACCATCTCCGCTGGGCCGGCCATGTGTCAGAGTCCTGACTGCCAAAGTAAACCTTCTTTGCCCAGCTCAAGGAAGGCTCCTGAATGAGAGGAGGGCAAAGGAAACGCTTTAACGACACCCTGAAGGCTGACCTCAAGAAATGTAACATCGACGTCAACGCCTGTGGGACCCTTGGTTAGAAGAGGCCTACTTGGAGGAGCCTCCTGATTGAAGGGACAAAGGACACCTGAAGGCAAGAGGAAAAGGAGCTTGAGAAAGAAATACCAGCGATCTAGAGTACAAGGACTGATCTCACCTCCGGAAACACTTGCCAAATATGCGGTCGAGATGTGGCTCTAAGATCGGGCTCATCAACCATGCAAGAACCCATTACAAGTAACGCAAAGTTTTTTAGGTGGACAATTATACTTGTTAGCGAGTGATCGCCAAATAAGGAGAAGTACAAGAAATACAAACTAATAAACTGCCCCACGAGACATCAGCATGTTCATCAAGTGCCAACGCCACCAACGCCTCCCACAGAACCGCCCATCGTGAATGCCACATCCACTGAGTGGATCAGCCATACCTCAGTTGGCAGCACTCTCGCTTCTGAGTCTGGAGGTTGAGTCAAGGTTAATTCCAGAGACCTGAACTTCTAAACAAAGCTGGAATTCCCAGTGCAGTCCCAATGGAGCTGCAGTCTTTGGAATGAGATGTTACACTGAAGTCCTGTCTACTCTCTGAGGTGCATGTAAAAGATCCATTATCTTGAAGATAGAATTAGAAAACATTTATGCCTCAACCAACATGGCTGGATCAGATTATCTGGTCATTATTTTTTTTGCTGTTGTGAGATTCCTGTATGAAAACTGACTGATGCATTTCCTACGTTGCAACAGTGACTACACTTCAAAAAGTACTTTGTTGACTGTGAAGCACTTTGGGATGTGCTGAGGTTATAAATGACTCTTAAACAAATGCACACTTTTCCTTTCCTTTCATTGACACAACTTACTTTTACCATCTCAATGTGGGCTTGGTTGCTATTAGAAACACTTGAAATTCCCCAAGGAATATGGCCATGTCTCATTGAGCAACACTGAATAAACAGACTCTGGCAAGTGACTGCAATTTAAATAAGTGAAACAAACATAAATGCCAAACATCTGTGTGAGAGGAGAGGAAACAATCCAAACAGGACAACATGATACAGGAAGATAGTGGTGAGTAGAACTGCTAACAGCAGGGACACAATTCTAGTGCTGTGCAATATTAACACTGACTATTTTGTTACAGTACCAGTGACACTACAAATTGTGGTGGGAAAGGAATGGAACTGATTTAGGTCATTTGCCCTGTCAATCTAGAGCCACTATTAGAGTTTAGGACATGAGATTACAGGATAGTCATTAATATTTTAATATCCTTTCTAGTCTCAGCAGTACACTGAGTCCCATAGATTGATTGATTGGCTGGGCCCATTCCTGCCCCAAAAATCTTCCATATCAGATATTTATCCAGCTCCTCTTTAAAGGAAATATCACAATATCAACCGTGAGTATAACTTAGTACCATTCTTTGTACCCTCTTATTTGTCATCCTCCCACCCTTGCTGACATTAGCAGGAAGCATGGAGTCCACTTCTATATCTATTCTGAAAATACCAACTCTATCTCCTTGCCTCCTTCATTGATCAAAGGCTGTTGCACTCTCCAACTGTCTAAGCTAGATCAAAATCCAGAGAAACTAGAAACTGTACAGTGCAGAAGGAGGCCATTCAACCTATTCCTGTAACCCCATCTAACCTGCGCATCTTTGGACACTAAGGGGCAATTTAGCATGGAAATTGAAATGAGGAGGTTGGAATTAGAGAGAGAGGAAAAAGCAAAAGAGAGAGAGTTCCAGCTAAAGGCACTGGAAATTAAAAGGGATCTACCAGGAACCAGAAGGGAGCATAATTCTAGTACGGAACCCAGTGGCAATATGTTTAAATTTATACAGGCCGTCCCCAAATTTGAAGAGAAGGAGGTAGGAACTTTTTTAGGGCATTGGAGAAAATAGCAACCCAAATGGAGTAGCCAAAAGAAAAGTGGACATTATCCATGGAAAGTAAATTGATGGGCTGGGCACAGGACATTTATGCTTTGCTGTCTGAGGAGGTGCTTAAGAATTATGACAAGGTAAAAAAGGCTATTCTGAGTGCATTTGAATTGGTTCCCGAAGCATATCGGCAGAAGTTTCAGAATTTAAGGAGACAGCCGGAACAGATGCATACCGAATTCGAAAGGATTAAGCAGAACAATTTTAATAGATGTGTACGCGCATTGGGAGTTGAAATTACCGATGAGGTTGTGTGTGAAGTCGTTCAGGTGACACGGTAGCATAGTGGTTAGCACTGTTGCTTCACAGCGCCAGGGTCCCAGGTTCGATTCCCGTTTGGGCCACTAACTGTGCGGAGTCTGCACGTTCTCCCCGTGTCTGCGTGGGTTTCCTCCGGGTGCTCTGGTTTCCTCCCACAAATCCTGAAAGACGTGCTGTTAGGTCAAGTGGACATTCTGAATTCTCCCTCAGTGTACCTGAACAAGTGCCGGAGTGTAGCGACTAAGGGCTTTTTGCAGTAACTTCATTGCAGTGTTAATGTAAGCCTACTTGTGACACTAATAAAGATTATTATTATAATCCGATTGTCCATGTTCACCTTGTCTCATTCCTGCATCACCTCGTTAGTGGTGTTGACTCAACTTGTCCATGTTTTACGAGCAGTCTCACTGCCTCAACCTTTCACAAACTTCAATAATAATCAAATTTATCCACATAAAATCCTGCACTCTGATCAATCCATCTCCACCTGCTCTCCGTCCTGCACTTGCACTCAATCCCACAATCTCACCACTCTATCTGCTCCACATTCCACATGCTCTTCAAGTCCCAGAAGTGTGAATTCAAAATTCTTGTCTTCAGTTTCAAATTCCAAATAATTGATTTCACTTTTCAGACCCTCAGGATATTCCAGTTATCTTTACAGACAATTAAGTCCTTTTAAAATGAAGTTCCTATTGTAATTTCCAAAAATGTGGCAGTCAACTTCTACACAGCAAGATCCCACAAACAGCAATGTGATAATGAGCAGAGAATCTGTTTTAATGATGTTGGTTGAATTGGTCAGGGTGGCAAGGAAAGCTCCCCTGTTACTCTGGAAATTGCATCTTGGGACGTTTTACCGTCACTTGCAAGGGCAGACAGGATGTTGGTTTGGTATCTCATCCAAAAGTTGCCATCTCCAACAATGCAGCACTAACTCATTGTGCTGGAGACGTCAATGTAGATTTAGAGGTTGTGTCAGAACTTGAACTAATGACTGAGTGCCTCCAGTTGAGGCATGGCAGGTACCTGGCCGGGATACCAGGGGGAATGTCTGCTCTTCCTCAAATATTGACAGAGAATCTCTGACACCAATCGAGTGGCTGGAACAAGCAGGTTGGGACTTAGTTTCATGTTATTTTGTGAAGGACAACATCCTGGAAATGAAGAATTTCCCATACTGAAGTGCGGACCTAAATTATAAACATGGGGCTCAAACCCACAACACTCCTGACCCAGAACTAGATTCCCCATTAGTGAGAAACTGGGTGAAACGTAGCCTTTCAGTTTGCAAGACAGTGCCTTTAAAAAGACAGCAAATTTGAATCTCTCTCAAGGTTGGGTTTTGATAGCCTCTGCATTTGGAAATCCAGATCTTGCGGCTGGAGCTCAATTGCCACTGAAAAATAACTGCTAATAAATTATTAATTACCAATGTAGTTTAAAAGGAAATTCAGTGTTGGATAATGGTGATTTGAAATCTTTTATTCTTTCTTTCTTCTCTATGCTTTGAAACCAAGTGCCTCTGCGGCATGGTGGCCCAGTGGTTAGCACTGCTGCCCCACAGTGCCAGGGATCTAGGTTCAATTCCGTTCTTGGGTCACTGTGTGGAGTTTGCACTTTCTCCCCGAGTCTGTGTGGGTTTTTTCCGGGTACTCCGATTTTCTTTCAGAGTCCAAAGATGTGCAGGTTGGGTGGACTGGCCATGTCTCTTAGTGTCCAGTGATGTGCAGGTGGGGTATAGAGATAGCAGGGAATGGGCATGGCTAGAGTACTCATTTAGAATGCTCATTTGAAGGGTTGATGCAGACTCGATGGGCTGAATGGCCTCCTTCTGCACTGTAGGGATTCTATGTGTCTGATTTTGGTGAGCAGCTTGATGTGAGTCTGGTGTTTCACTCTAAATGTGGTCATCAACTCTTGCTGATTAAAGATGAAATGAAAGTAGGATCAGGCATTACTAACCAGACGGATAGTGAAGCCACCCGAGGGGGACATTTTGAAATGAATCTCGTCATATTTACATTGAGTCATTGCTACCATCTGAGCAGGTTAGATATTTAAAATAACAACCATATCCTCTTATCTCTGTTTATTTACGACCAAAAGATACATTTTTTGCCTTTGATTGTATGCGTGCCATTATTGAACTTTTTGATGCTTTTTTTCCCTCTGTCCGTAGTACTGACAAGTGGGCAAAACTCCAAGTTAAATTCCAGTCCTGGTCCTTGGTTCCGTTCAGCAATATCAGCTTAACGTCCATCAGTTCTCCTGTTCACCTGGGATTTTAATTTCAGATATGGCTGAGAATCTTCAACAAAGCCGCTATCAACAAAATGACACAATGGCCCCAATATTAGTCACCTTAATATTATCACATTGTCTAAATTCCCATCACCAAACTAATTGCAGTGAAATCTCAGGAGGAAGGCTGATTAGAAAGTCAGATTCATCCATGTGTTGCTGCCTTCTGCTGTTGTCCACCGACTGTTATGTAACACCCGAGAGGAGCTTTGAGCTAATTTCCTGCAGCAATTACATTTGTGGAGATTAAAGTGATAATTCCTCTAATGGACAATGACATGTACAGAGGGAGAATAAGTGTGAAGCTTCCAGGCATTAATCATCAATGCACTACAATAGAATACAAAAAATCATTGTCCTAACCACATAATACAACATGATCAAACTTGAGCCAGTACCAAGAATAGAATAAAAGCCAATCTAAGCAGACCTGACAGCATCTGTGGAGATGAGAGAAGGGATGCCGGAGAGAACTGGAAATAGATTTCTAGGATCAGATTTATACTGTACTGGGGGTGGTGGAGCATAGGGACTGGGTAGAGGGTCAGCGATGTCATGGACAGAAAGACAAAGGGAACGTAAATGGAGATAATGACTAATGTGGTAATGAAGGAGGTCATGTGAAGCGCTGCCTCACCTGAAAAGAGTGATTGGGCCCTTGGATGGTGAGCAGGGAGGAGGAAAAGGTGCACATGTTACACCTTCTGTGATTGCATGCGAAGGTGCCGTGGGAAGATTCTGAGGTGCTCTGAGGA
Organism: Scyliorhinus torazame; assembly: GCF_047496885.1. NCBI lineage: Eukaryota > Metazoa > Chordata > Chondrichthyes > Carcharhiniformes > Scyliorhinidae > Scyliorhinus > Scyliorhinus torazame. Next base: position 126,197,831 of record NC_092727.1, read on the forward strand.
TAGGACCATGCTATCCTGGAGGGAACGATCCCTACAGAATGCTGAAGGGGGGTAAGGGGAAGATGTGTTTTGTGGTGGCATCATGTTGGAGTTGGCAGAAGATGAATCTTGAATGCGGAGGCTGGTGAGGTGAAAAGTGAGGACGAGGGGTGGAGGAAGCTATCCTGGTTCTGGGAGGGTGGGGAAGGGGTGAGAGCAGAGGAGTGGGAGATGGGTCAGACACAGTTGAGAGCCCCATCGACCACAGTGGATGGGAAACCTGGATTAAGGAAGAATGAAGAAATGCAGCAATAGTGTTTTGGAAAGTCTATCTCCAGAAAATGAGATAGAGGTCAAGGAAGGGAAGGGAAGTGTTGAAGATGGACCATGTGAAGGTGATAGAGGAGTGGAAATTGGAAGAGAAATGAATAAATTTTTCCAAGTCCAGACGGGAACATGATGCAACACCGAAATAGTCGTCGATGTACCGATGGGATGGGGAGTAGGATTGGAACACGGAACGTTCCGCATACCCCGTGAAGAGACAGACAAAACTGGGACCCACGTGGGTACTCGTAGCCACACCTTTGCTTTGGAAGAAGTGAGATAAGAAGAGAGACAAGAAGTGAGACCAAAGAATAGAATCCTGTCCATTAATTTAATTTATTCCATCGTTAGATCTGGCATCCTGGGCAAGGGAGGCATTCATTGCCCATCCCTAATTATCTTTGAGAAGTTTTCATGTTGTTATCTTTGAGAAGTTTTCATGTCTTGTTAGGCATTTCAGAGAGCCATTAGGAGTCAATCACTTTGGTAGGAAGAATGGAAGCATAGACTATTTTCTAAATGGGAAAAGGTTTCGGAAATCAGAGGCACAAAGGGACTTAAGAGTCCTAGTTAAAGGTTATCTTATGGTTAACATGCAGGTTCAGTTGTCAGTTAGGAAGGCAAACGTAAAAGCAGGGGTGTACTTCAGGGGCTGTATGAGATTCTGGTCAGACCCCATTTGGAGGATTGTGAGTGGTTTTTGGGCCCCGTATCTAAGGAAGTTTGTGCTGGCCTTGGAAAGGGTGCAGAGGATGTTCACAAGAATGATCCCTGGAATGAAAAGCTTGTCATATGAGGAACGGTTGAGGACTCTGGGTCTGTACTCGTTGGAGTTTAGAAGGATGAGGGGGTTCTTATTAAAACTTACAGGATGCTGCGAGGCCTGGATAGAGTGGACATGGAGAGGATGTTTCCATTTGTCCAGACCGGGTAAGCAGGGCCGGTTTCATTCCCGAAAAGACCCGAGTGAACCAGATAGGTTTTACTACAATTCAGTAGCTTCCTGGTCACCGACTCTAATACTAGCGTCATATTTCAGCTTTAGTTAATTAACTGAATTCAATTCACACAAAAAAAAGTTAAACTCATATTTCCGGATCATTCATCCAGACGTCTGGATTATAAACCCAGTAACATAACCATTGTTCTCCCATTATGTACCCATTACAGCCTAGAACACTGTCCTGTATTGTGGCATAGTCCAAACCAACACCATTGAGTACAGTTTAATTTAATCTAACATAACACAGTGCTACATAGCCAAACCCAGCACCCTGCGTTACGCCACGTTACAAACTCAACACAACAAACCCAGTAAAATCAAATACATAATATTCCACTCCATCACAACAAACCCTGGTATATTCCAGGCCAAATCAGCACAGAACATCCAGCCCAACACAGTCCAAACATCAAAGCTCAGCATAAACAATAATACTTGATAGATGCTGAAATTAATTGAATTGTCTATCTCAAAATCAAGTTGGTAACTGACTTACTAAATTTCAAACATTAAAAGCCAAAGAGTTTCAGTTTTTGTCTGTATATTTGAGGTAAATTATTTCTTCTCCTGCTGGTTATGCCCACCCAGTTGTCCATGTGGATTAGTGACCTGGTCAATAATTGCTGACACTCTTAGAAATAAATTGTCTTTCTGCAACTTGAATTTGTATCACTGTATAGATATTCCTCAAATGATATCACTAAAACTGATGATTTGGACATTATTACAGAGTTGCGTGTTATATTTTACAATGTGCAAACTGGCTGCCATGTTTCCCTCCATTACAAGAATGACTACACTGAAAAAGTACTTAATTAAATGCCAAGCACTTTGGAATGCCCGTAGGTAGAGAAAGGTGCTATCATGAAGGCCCCGCCTCCTCAACCTTGCCCCTCGCCTGAGGTGTGGTGACCCTCAGGTTAAATCACCACCAGTCAGCTCTCCCCCTCAAAGGGGAAAGCAGTCTCTGGTCATCTGGGACTATGGTGACTTTTAAAAATGCAAGTTCTTTTTTTCATTTCCACATCATCCCTGATGGCCACTGCCCACCCCCAGCAAACGCTCCCACGCATGTCTCCCCCTGACATAACTACCCGAATGTTACCAAGAAGGCAGTCATAGACAGAGTGTCCTAGAGATTTTACAGCATGGAAAGAGGCCCTTCAGCCCATTGTGTAAGTGCTGGCCATCACGCACCTTCTACTCTAATCCCATTTTCCAGCACTTGGCCCGTAGCCTTGAATTTGTCAAATTGTCCTGGATCCCATGGGCCGTTACCTTCTTAACCAGTCACCTATGCGAGACCTTGTCCACAGCCTGACTGAAGTCCATGTGGACTACATCAACTGTACTACACTCACCTACACACCGAGTCACCTCTTCAAAAATTCAATCAAATCTCCCTTTTGCAAAGCTGTGCTGACTATCCTTGATTGATCCTTGCTTGCCCAATTGGAGATTAATTCTGTCCCTCAGAATTTTTTCCAATACTTTACCTGCCACTAAAGTTAGACTCACTGGCCTGTAATTTCCTGATGTTTCCCTACTTCCCTTCTTGAGTAATGGTTGGTCTAGCATTGTCCTTGTAGAACCATCCAACTACGCTTGGTCACCATAAGTGGTGCCCACAGCTTGCCGGCATTATGCTGATGCGACCCGAGATCCAATTTGGGGTGAATCTTGTATCTTCAGCTTCTGGCAGGTGAGATCCCAACGTTCAACGTGTGGTTAGTCACAACAGTTACAAATGTTTGGTAGAGACTCGAATTGGGAACTTTTGTTTTTAGTTCCATTCTGGGTTATTTGTCAATCTGATTAATGTGACCCTTAATTACTTTCTAAATAAAGACATTGACGAAGCCACCTTGCTCTGCAAGTCAACATGTTGAATCATGATCTTTGATTGTTGCTATAGTATCTGCTCACAGAAAGAGGAAGTGGCAATTTTAGCCCCAAACCGCAGCAGTCAGTACCAGAAGGTTGCGAAAGAAGGTAGTTTGTCTGCAGCTGCGCTTCCCTCCCACATCATTTCTGGATCACACACTTCCGGAAGTCATTTGATTTTTAAACTGGGTATTTACTGGAGCCATCCAAATATGAGAGTGTGTGATGAATGTAGGGAATTGTTATATATTATATTTATTACAATAATGTTGTTAAAAACATTGCTTTCATATCATGCAGGCAGCATGTCTGGTAAAGCTGTGATTAAGAGGTCTTAAAGTGGTTAATGGGGATCCTGTAGATACAGTTTATCTGAACTTCTGGAAGGCGTTTGATAAGGTTCCGCACAGAAGGTTAATACACATGGTGAGATCACATGGGGTTAGGAGTAATTTATTAGCTTGGATAGAAGATTGGCTGAGGGACAGAAGACAGAGAATCGGGATAAATGGGTCTATTTCTGGATGGCACGATGTAACTAGTGGGGTGCCACAGGGTTCGGCCCCTGGGCCCCAACTATTTCCAATCTATATTAATGACCTGGATCCAGGGATAGAAGGATCTATAGCCAAATTTTCAGATGACACTAAAATAGGTGGGACAGCAAGTTGCAATGAGGAAATAAGAACCTTACAAATGGGTATAGATAGGTTAGGAGAGTGGGCCAAAATGTGGCAGGTGGAGTTTAATGTGGATAAGTGTAATGTCATCCATATTGGTCAAAAAAATGGAAAGGCAACTTGTTAATCTAAATGGGGAGAGACTTTGGGGTGCTCCGATGCAGAGGAATCTGGGTGACCTTGTGCATGAGTCGCAGAAAGTTAGTCTGCACTTGCAGCAGGTAATAAAGAAATGAATGGAATGTTGGCATTTATAGCTACAGGAATAGAGTATAAAGGTAAGGAAGTGTTGTTGCAAATATACAAGGCATTGGTGAGACTGCACCTGGAGTATTGTGCACAGTTTTGGTCCCCTGATTTGAGCAAAGATGTAGTGGCACTGGAGGCAGGTCACATGTGGTTTACTAGATTGGTTCCAGAGATGAGCGGTGGAATTCTCCATTCCTGAGACTAAGTGTTGATGCCAGGGCAGGATTCGCAGAGTTCTACGACAGCAAAACTGGTGCCGCACCTGGGCCAATTTAACGACTATTAAGGGGCAGACACCGGCGCCACGTAGAGCACAATTAAGTCCAGTGAGAAACGGTGCAAGAGTCACCAGATTCACGATTGACACTCGCGGGCCAACAAGCTGCAGCCGCATAATCACACTTCACTCCCCCACACACCATCCTAGCTAACAAGATGGCAGTGAGGAGAGTGGCACCCCTTTTTACAGACACCGAGCTTGAGTCCCTGCTGGATGCTGTGAGGAGAGGCGGGTGACCATGTACTCCGGGGTGGGAAGGAGTCTGCCAACCACTGCCATTTACCATGCCTGGGCACAAGTGGCAGAGGCTGTTAGCTCCGTGAGCAACACCCTCCGGACCGACCAGCAGTGCAGTAAGAAACTGCACAACCTCCTCAGGGCAGCCAGGGTGAGTAGGCAGCACTGTGCCCCTGGCACCAACCCCCGTCCCACACATACATAACCTTACACGCACCTGGAGGGCATCTGAAACCCCACCCTGCACCACATGGTGGCACCCATACCGGTCACCATGGCCGAGTGCCCTGGCCACTGAAACCATCAGCTACCCACCCCGAGCTGCATGCGTCGGACTGTCTAACACTGTTCATTTCCTGGTTCTCCACCCCCAAAGGAGAAGGCCGACCTTACCTGCCAGGAGCAGGAGAGGACAGGAGGGGTACCGCTGGACCTGGGGTCCTCACTGTGGCAGAGTAGCAGGCCCTGGGCGTTGTGGGCAGGCCTGAGGAAAGGGCAGTCACCAGGGTGAAGGTCGGCATCGGGCGAGGAAGTGACACCCTGCTGAGTTGTGGTTCCCCATGTGTCTACCACCCCCACATCACACTCACCGCATCCCCCCCCCCTCCCCCAGCCCTGCCAGTGTCAGGACCGGCAGCCCACGATCAGGCCTCTCCGTGTCCCACCTCCTCTCTCTCCCTCATCAGCCACGGCACCTGTTTCTCAATTTTTAAAAGCACAAGTGAACCGCGCCACCGGGAATTCCCCCCAGTGGAGGCAGGGAATACTGGGTCAGGCCCGCTAATGATATGCCAACGGCATTTACTGTATGTGCGAAGTGGAGCGCATTGACACCGCGGAGAATTGCAATTTGGTGTGAAACCTCACCCGCCACGATTGTGGCGTCCGCCAGCGGACTCCAGTGGTTTGTCTTATGAACAGAGATTGAGCAGTTTAGGCCTAAACTCTCGAGAGTTTAAAAGGAGAGGTGAAGTTGAGGTATACAAAATGATAAATGGTATGGATAAAGTAGACGTGGAGCGGATGCTTCCGCTTGTGGCACATTCCAGAACGCGAGGTCATCTCAGGATAAGGGGTATCAAATTTAAAAGAGAGGTGAGAAGAAACTACTTGGCCAAAGGGTCATGAAGCTGTGGAATTCACTACCCCCGAGTACGGTGGATGCTGGGACAGCAAGTAAATTTGAGGAGCGAGACAGATATTTAATTAGTAATGGGTTGAAGGGGCAGGACGCTGGAGAGGAGGCCGTGATGAGATTAGCCATGATCGTATTGAACGGTGGAGCAGGTTTGAGGCTAAATTGCCGACTCGTAGTCCTTATGTTCTAAGAAAGAAATCCAGACTAATGCTCTGGGCACATGGATTCAAATCCCACCAGAGCAACTGGTGGAATTTGAATTCAGTTAATTGATACATTTAATTAATCAAAATTGAAAGTTAGTTTTAGTAATAGTGCAATTAAACTAGAAGCAATTGTAGTAAAGACCTGTCTGGTTCTCTAAGTTTGTGAGACAAGAAGGGTTTCTGTGGGAGCATTGCAGGCAGAAGGAGCACAGGTGAACAGAGAAAGTCACCTGGAACCAGCCTCAAATACGGGAGAAAAGGAAATCACACTGCAGAGGCTACAAACAAACCACATGAACAAGAAGGGACTCCAAAGCAGACGAGACGACTACAAGTTTCAAAGAGTGCTTTCATATTATAGGATCTGATGATAATTTAGACATAAAGCAGTAAATCAAGCTTGATCTCCGGTGGACATCCAATTCGAGCAGGAAAGTTAACAGTATAGTCCAATAGGTATCCCTCAATGTTACTAAAATACAAATTATCAGATCATTAATACTTTGCTGTGTGCACATTGGCTGCTGCATCTGCTACGTTACAATGTCATGGGAACACTTCAGAAATACTTAATTGGCTGTAAAGTGTTTTGGGCCACCCGGAGGCACTATAGAAATGCAGGCCTTTCTTGCTTATGACTCTCAAGAGCTCCATCTTAAATATTTGTGTAGAACTGTGGATCAGGACACATTTCCCTCAACAACTAACCTCCCATCAGGGTGCATGAGGAAGCTGTAACCTGAGGCACAAGAAGTGGGTCACCCTTCCCTTTATAGAACATAGAACAATACAGCGCAGTACAGGCTCTTCGGCCCACGATGTTGCACCGAAACAAAAGCCATCTAACCTACACTATACCATTATCATCCATATGTTTATCCAATAAACTTTTAAATGCCCTCAATGTTGGCGAGTTCACTACTGTAGCAGGTAGGGCATTCCATGGCCTCACTACTCTTTGCGTAAAGAACCTACCTCTGACCTCTGTCCTATATCTATTACCCCTCAGTTTAAAGTTATGTCCCCTCGTGCCAGCCATTTCCATCCGCGGGAGAAGGCTCTCACTGTCCACCCTATCCAACCCCCTGATCATTTTGTATGCAAACAGTGTCCAAAAATAAATTAACGCAAACTTTCAGGCCGAAAATTGAACGGGTGGAGAGTGCGGGGAAGCACTTCTGTCAATTGTCAGCCAGGGTCCTTTGGGGTGGGGAGACCAGACCATCTTAATCCAAGAAAATTGATGAATTTTGCCTGTGGAGGCAGAGAGAGGCGTGGAATAATTAATTTAATTCAATACACCTCAGGCATTGCTTAAATTGGAGGGGTGTAGGGAGAGGAGGGAAATGGTTGGGGGGGGGGGGGGAGACGTGAGAGGTTGGGGCTGGAGGTGGGAGTAAGATGATGGTTTGGGGGGGGGGGGGGGGGGGTTGTACAGGCGGATTGCCTGGAAAAGCCTAAATCATGAAATGGATAAAGGGAACCAATAAGAAAAGGATTTGATAGGGTTGATGTAGTTTCCACTTGTGTGGAGTCCAAAACTAGAGTAAATGTAAATCGCTTATTGTCACAAGTAGGCTTCAAATGAAGTTATTGTGAAAAGCCCCTAGTCGCCACATTCCGGCGCCTGTTCGGGGAGGCTGGTACGGGAATTGAACCATGCTGCTGGCCTGCCTTGGTCTGCTTTACCATAAATACCAGATAGCCACTGTTAAATCCATTGGGAATTCAGGAGAAACTTCTTTACCCAGAGAGTGGGGATAATGTTGAACTCTCTACCACAGGGAGTAGTTGAATGGTATAGATGCCTTTTAGAGGAAAGGAGATGAGAACTTGAGATAGAAAGGAATAGAGGACATGCTGATAGGGTGAGACAAAAGTTTTTAAAAAGCAAGGAGGCTAATGTGGACCATTAGCGCCAGCAGGAAGCTGCTTCTATGCTGTAAATTCTTTGTCAATCTCTATACCATGAAGCAGTTATCCAACAGTCCCCAAAAAAAGAAAACGATTAATTTTGGCTATCTTAAAAAAAAATTAAATCCAGCACACATACCCAAAAACAATTTTAAATCAATTGGTTTATAAGTTTCACTCAGATTCTGATATGTACAAGTCTTTTTTTAACGCCAGTAGTTTCAAGAATAGAAATTCAATACAAATCCACAATACATAATCAACCGCCTTTTTTCAACATTTACAAAACAAGGGTTGTAACATTTATACTTGACTCCCTCTGACATCAGCACTGATTGTTGCAAGGTCCTCGATATACGGAGAGGACATACATGCTTATTAATAGAGTATGTACAAAATATCAGTAGACTGGATGGTTAGTCAGTCTGCATTGATTTTGCATCAATCACAAAATATATCTAGATTTAACAGGCAAGGCCATTCTTCAAGGGATACATTTTTCTGTTTCACAATTTGTCCAGGACTATTTTCACCTAGGGGAAAAACTTCAGCTGGTCACACAAACACTAAACTAATTTAAATGCTGCAGAAGAATTTGTACTTTCGCATCTGAGACTCTTAAGTTGTAGTTTCTTTTTGGCCAAACTGAAGGGGACAGTGTTCTCCCCCGACTGTGCGGTTTGCTTTGAAAGAAATCTGCACAACTTCAAACAATTCCGATTGGGCCCCGAGGCTCAAAGCGGAAAAGCCAACCCACACCTAAATCAAGCAGCATCTGGCCGGGAACATCACTGGTGAGAATGGGGTGGTTGACCTGTTCCCATCCAGAGCTCGCCCGAGAAGTCGATGCGGAAGATGGCAAAGCGTCACACACGTGTACGGGGAGTCTGCCTTGGATTTGGGAGTGTTTTGGAGGAGCTTTGCTCTGCGTCCAACCAGGAAACACAGATTAAAGATAATTAGCAAAAGAACCAGAGGGGCTAAATGAGGATACTTTTATTATGAAGCAGCGCTGTGAGCTGGAATTCAATGCTTGAAAGGTCTGTGGAACAGATTCAAAAATAAACTTTTCAAAAGGGAATGGATAAATATACAAAATAAATACTTAAAAACGTAAACATTTGTAGAGCCATGGGGAAAGAGAACTGACTGGGCTCCGCTGTTAAAGAGCTAGCACAGATACGATAGGCTGAACAGCCTTCGTCTGCGAAATACAATTCTAGGATCATCCTCCTTACACGCCATATCGGAGTTTTTGATACTGGTTCCAAAGTTCCCATGATTTGGAATCCACTGCGATAAAAAAAAAAGTTTTGAAGTTCACATAGGCCTGCTGATTATTCAGCTTAGTGTATGTGCAATTATATTGCTAATGTTACCAGCGGAAGTTTCATTTGTGTAAATGGGAGCCCAGAGGCTCCATGTTACATGGGTGACCACATGGCGAGAGAGACTTAGTCAAAGAAACAGCTGATACTTAGAAGTAAACAAAACACGCTGGGCAAACGTCGCTTCACAACAGAACTAAAAAACAAATTCCATGTGGGTACAATTACGGTTGTCAACTCTAATTGGAGGTATTCCTGGAGGTTTTATTAAAGGGTCTCCATCCCCCATCTCTTCCTTCCACCCCCCCCCCCCCCCCCCCCCCACCGTGACTCCAATCATCCTGCCCAGCCCAATCTTTTCATAACTAACAAACAAATTAGAAAAGGGCTTGTTCTCATCATTGACCCGTGGCAGATCGGTTTCATGGAGATAATGTTCCAGGTTACAGGTCAAGGGTTCTGTAAGGATGGAACCTCTTATTTACAAATTTCACAAAGTTCAATCCAGTCGGTATAGCAGGTAATTTAACATTTACCAATGATGCAGTTGTAAAGCTTCAATGCAAAAAGAAAATTCAAGTTGTAAGGTTTAGTAAACTTTTATTTAAAGTCCGATGTCGGCAAGGGCTAAACTTGCCGTTTGCAATGTGGCTCTTCCTGCGAGTGGACCTGGCTTCCCCTTCCCAAAACACAGACAGGGAATACAGTCATGGCTGGAGTTTTAGGATTGTTACAATCAGTGACATTCCCATATCACTGGACTCCCAAGTAGAAGGGCTGGTAAGGAGGGGGGGGGGGGGGGTGCTAGAAAAGAGTTTACAGGCAGGGCGGCAGAAATGGGAGTTCTACACATAACAATACTTCCAGGTCCAGTTGGACATCATCCTGGAGATTTCACCACTGACCCTGCCCAGTAAAACAGCTGTTCTTTCTCATTTCTGATATTATCCAAGGAAAATGTTCAGACAGCAAAACCTTTTACTGTTCTCCAACCCCCCCCCCCCCCCCCACCACCCCGTGCAATTTTTCTCCAGCCTGTCACATGCAGCAGTGTTCAGAGATTAATCTTTAATTCCTGGAGGCTTGGAAACCAGAGGAGAACTGGGTGGGTGATGACCCCACGATTCGATCAAATTGGAAATGGGATGACCCGGAATGGGGAAAATCGCCCTATTGCTATGTCATAGTGTCCACAGCTAAATTCTACCAGACTTTACTGACCGTGGGAAGCAACAACTCTTCTTCATTAGAGTGGGTGGTGTACTTGTACTGCAATATAAAGTGATTAAGGGATTGGCCATCCCAAGAAACTGCACATGGACACCAGCAATTCTCGCTCTGGAAGAGCGTGAGCTGCAATTATCTGAACCCAGAATTGACCTCTTGTGTCCCTTCAAGGGGGCAGAGGATGAAGCTGGAAATGGTTTTGACTGAAAAATAAATTTAAAATGGGTCTTTTTTCCTCTAGAGAAGAGAAGATTAAAGGGTGATCTGATTGAGGTCTTTAAAACTATAAAGGGTTTGATAAGGAAGACACAGAGGTCATGTTTCCACTTGTGGGGAGTCCAAAATTAGGGGCATAAATAAGATTAAACACTAATAAACTCGAGAGGCTATTCAGGAGAAAGGTCTTTACTCAGAGTGGATAAAATGTGGAACTCGCTACGGAGACCAGATAAGCAGACCCGGGAGATAGGATTTGAAGAAGTTGATTGGTGAGATAGTGTGGGAGGAGGTTCATGTGGAGCATAAACACCAGACGAACAGAATGGCCTGTTTCTGAGCTCTGCACTCAATGTAGATTATCTACAGTTTAGAAAACTTGACAAAAAAAAAGCATTCTCGGAATATAGTTACAGTGGGTGTCTGCAAACTGGTTACACAGAACACACTGAGCTCCGGGATTATAGATGGAGTTGCACTGTTTACCAACATGAGCAGTTTTGTACTTTAGCCAAATCCCTGTAAATATGATGCTGTGGGCAAAGGAAATAGGACCAAAAGGAAACCTTGGGCTTGCTGATCACTTCTGGAATTTTCCAAGAGGTCGCTGGAATTGTGGACCTGAAGTAGAGACACTTCTGGTCTCACATTGTAAGGGGTGAGGCGGTGAAGGAAATGAATCCAGTACTGCTGGTTGCTGGCCCATTGTGTGCTCTTCATCAACACTCCTGGATTGTCTTGAGGGTCTGTGGTAATTGAAGATTAATGTCCTGGATACTGCTGCAAGCAACTCGGGCAGTAATTCACAGGGAGCATTAAAAATACTGCCTTTTAAGAAAAAATATTTGAACATTAATATTATGAAAATACTGGAAATAGGGGATAACAAAGAGCCAGTTTGCCTTTTGATTAGCTATGGGAAGGCCACGGCGTAATGGTGTCAGAGGGCTGGAGAACTGTAAACGTCTTCCTTTTTAATGAACAAAAGTGTGTAAGTTTAACTCCAGCAACTACAGGCTGATCGGTTTAACATTGATGGTGGGAAAGCTTATAGAAATGATGATCCAGGAAAAAGTTATCATTCACTTGGACAAATATAGATTAATTAAGGAAAAGCTTGGATTTGATAAAGAAAAATCATGTTTAAATAACTAGATTGAGTTGATTGAAGAGGGAAATGCTGTTGATGCGGCGCCCATGGATTTCCTAAAGGCATTGATAAAAAGTGGACACAACAGTTTATCAATAAAAGGGACAATAGCGACATGGATACAACATTTGCAAGTGACAAGAGATCGAGACTAGCGGTGAACAGCTGGAGGGAGGTTCACAAGTCCCCAGGGTTTGATACAAGGACAACTACTCTTCTTGATCTTTGCTAATGACCTAGACTTGCACTGGAAACAATTTCAAAATCTTCAAATGACAATTTACTTGGAAACGTGAGCTGTGAGAAGGTTAGTGATCGATTTCAAGAGGACAGACAGTTGCTATCTGGGTGGGCAAGTGGCAAATGAAATGTAACGTAGAGGAGTGTGAAATGAATTCATTTTGGTGGGAAGAATGAGGAGAGGCAATACTAAATAAAGGAGACAATTCTAAAGGGGGTTCAGAATTAGAGACCTGGAGGTAGATGTGCACATTGATGGTGGTGAGGCTCGTTGAGACAGTGTTCAATAAAGGTGCATGGAATCCTGGGCTTTAGAAATAGATGCATAGAGAACATAGCAACAAAGTTATAGTGAACCTTGAAAAAAACACTGGTTTAGACTAACTTGGAGCATTGTATCCAATTCTGGGCACCACATTTGAAGGACACGAAAGCTTTGGTGAGAATGTAGAATGGATTTATGAGAATACTTCTAGGGATGTGGAACTTCAGTTACATGGAGAGATTGGAGAAGCGAAGGCTGTTCTCCTGAAAGGAGAGAAGGTTGGAAGGAGATTTGCTGAAAATCATGAGGAATCTGGACAGAGCAGATAAAAAGAAACCGTTCTTACTGGCAGAGAACCAAAGGAAACAGACTTATGGTGAACAGCAGAAGAATCAAAGACGACACAAGGAAACATTTATTTTTAGGCAGCGAGTGGCTAAGATCTAGAACACGCTGCCTGAGTGTGCTGGAGGCAGAGTCAATCGGGGGTTTCAAAAGGGAATTGAACAATTTTCTGAAAATAAAAAATTTGCCAGACTATGGCGAAAAGGTGGGGGAGCGGGATGAGCCGAGTTGCTGCTGCACAGAGGCAGCATGGACTTGATGGGCCAAATGGCCTTCTTCTGTACTGTAACCATTCTACGATTCTAAGAAGAACCTGCAAGTGTTTTCCATGAGTTACACATTAAACAACCTGCGATAATAACCAGTAGTCTAATCCATAAATTAACAAAAAATAAAATTTGTGCAATATAACCCTTCCAGGCATTCATTCAGAGTCAGGAATCTCAGCACAAAAGACCTGAAATGTCTCTGGATTCGGGAGAACTGTCGCCTCCCCAGCGAAAAGCTGCACGTTAGGAACACCTGTCTTTCTACTGCAGAAAGTGCAAATCCACCATCCATCGTTTGATTGTCCTGTCCCATCTTCACCATCCGGGGAGCTTCCGAGAGGAATTCTGTCATGTTCCGGATGCACCCTCCTCCCCACCGACCTTTGGAGTGAGCGAAGGGTCTAAATAAGCATCGGGAATAAGGAGCATTTCAGGAAAATCGTCGAGTCCCCTCGATCATAAGCGGCTCCTGGCGTAGCGATCTGGTCGGAATGTGCCGTCCCACTGCCCTCAGTAACCCTCCAACCTGGAACAAAGCAAAGGAGCAGCATGAAGGGACATGACATCATTCCCTAATCTAACTCAACCTCAACACAAATTAGTTCCACAAATTGCGAAGCAATCGCACACACCTGATGTCCACAGTCCCTCAGTTTTATTAATCTATATAATAAAGCTCTCTTGGCAGAAATGAAGCTTGTCTTCAATTAGATTGGAGTAAATTAGCATAGTAAGCAGTTTTAAAGTGAGATTAATGAACCTACTGGCTACCGTAATATGACTGTGACATTCAAACTACGCTGAAAATCATATTAGATACAAAGTATTTTGAAAATCAGCTCCGGCATGAATCTACGGTGGCTTAACAGGAAAATATTGTATCTTTTGCAGAGTCTATAAATAGAAACAAGCCATAGGACCCACGCTGGTGTTAATTCACGGCAGGGCCACTTGACCGAGTATGGCATCAAAGAGTCAAGCAAAATAATGGAAATCATGTAGGTGAGTGAGTGAGTGAGTGAGTGAGTGAGTGAGTGAGTGAGTGAGTGAGTGAGTGAGTGAGTGCGTGCGTGGGTGCGTGCGTGGGTGCGTGCGTGGGTGCGTGCGTGGGTGCGTGCGAGCGAGCGAGTGTGTGTGTGTGTGGGGGGGGGGGGGGTCAATCATCTCAGCTCCAGGACATTGCTGCAGGAGTTCCTCGGGGTAGTGTCCTAGGCCCAACCATCTTCAGCTGCTTCATCAATGACCTCCCTTCCAATGATTGATGGGATGTGGGCACCAGCAGTTCTGGCCCATCCCTGAGGAGTTTAAGAGTCAAACGCATTGTTGTGGATCTGGAGTCACATGTAGGCCAGACCGAGTAAGTACACCAGCTTTCCGTCCTTAAAGGAGATGGGTTTCTACAACAATCGGCAATGTTTCATGGTCATCATTAGACTTTTAATTCTAGATTATATTTTTATTGAATTTCAATATCACCATCTGGTGGGATTCAAACCCAGTCCCCAGAGCATTACCTGAGTTTCTGGATTACTAGTCGAATGACAATACCCCTATTGACTTCATGCCACACAAGTGCCAGGTAATGACCATTCTCCAACAAGAGAGGATCTAACCATCGCCCCTTGACATTATCATCACTGAATCCTCCACTATCAACATCCTATGGGTCACCATTGACCAGAACTGAACTGGACTACCCATATAATAATAATAATCTTGTGTCACAAGTAGGCTTACATTAACACTGGAATGAAGTTACTATGAAAAGCCCTAGTTGCCACACTCCGGCACCTGTTCGGGTAGATCATAGATCATAGAATTTTACAGTGCAGGAGCCATTCGGCCCATCGAGACTGCACCGGCTCTTGGAAAGGGCACCCTACCCAAGGTCAACACCTCACTCTATCCCCATAACCCAGTAACCCCACCCAACACTAAGGGCAATTTATCATGGCCAATCCACCTAACCTGCACATCTTTGGACTGTGGGAGGAAACCGGAGCACCCGGAGGAAACCCACGCACACACGGGGAGAATGTGCAGACTCCGCACAGACAGTGACCCAAGCCGGAATCGAAACTGGGACCCTGGAGCTGTAAAGCAATTGTGCTATCCACAATGCTACCGTACTGAGGGAGAATTCAGAATGTCCAATTCACCTAATAAGCACATCTTTCGGGACTTGTGGGAGGAACCGGAGCACCCAGAGTAACACCACGCAGACACGGGGGAACGTGCAGACTCCGCACAGACCGTGACCCAAGCCGGGAATCGAACCCAGGTCCCAGGCGCTGTGAAGCAACAGTGCTAACCACTGTGCAAAGCCGTGGCTATCAGAGCAGTTCAAGGCTAGGAATCCTGCGGCAAGTAAATCACCTCCTGACCCTCTAAAAGCTGCCCACCATTTACAAGGCACAAGTCAGGAGCGTAGTGGAATACTCGCCACTTGCCTGGATAAGTGCAGTTCCAACAACACTCAAGAAGCTCGACACCATCCAAGATAAAGCAGGCCGCTTGATTTCTACCATTGCACAAACATTCACCCCCTCCTCCATCACCGACACACACAGTAGCAGCCCTGTGTACACCAGCTTCAAGATGCACTGCAGGAACTTGCCAAAATTCCTTAGGCAGCACGTTACAATTCCACGACCACTACCATCAAGACAAGAATAGCATATACCTGGGAACACCACCTTCTGGAGGTTCCCCTCCAAGTTACTCACCAACCTGACTTAGAAAGATATCGTCATTCATTCACTGTCAAATCCTGGAATTCCCTACCTAACAGCACTGTGGGTGTAACTACACCTTAGGGACTGCAATGGTTCAAGAAGGCAGCTCACCAATACCTTAAGGGCAACTAGGGATGGGCAGTAAATGCTGGTCTAGCCAGTGATGCCCCACATCCTGTAAGTGAATAAAAATATAATCCTCCTCCCATGCTCTATCTCAGCCCTCTGAGCCTGCCCAACTTCCATTTAATTGTGTCTAATTGTAGCGAGTTCCACATTCACATCTGGAGGCAACTCCATAGACTGGCAGAATTTGGGGAAAGGCTCGATTACACTTATCAAGGGATCTGGCATTGAGTGTGAACAGAATATTACAAAGTTAAGCAGAATAAAATAATTAAAAGTGAATCTCCCAAATCTACTGCCTTTTTTCGCCAGAGCAACAATGGGTCAATGGCATCCAAATTTTCTGAGGCACGGAGTTGGGAGAGGGGCAGGGGGATTAAACATTTAAAACAAATGCATGCAGAACAAATTACTGCTTTCAGGAAATTGATCTAAGGCTTCATTACTCAAAAACATTCTGAATCTCCTGGAGCAGAACTGCTGGCCCAAGGTGCATGGAGAGGTTAGTCCCGGAAAGGTTTCCTCCTCTTTCAAATGGAATTCACTGTTTTTCCAGAGGCGGGCCCTGGATGAAAAACTGCAGCAAAGAAAACCACACAACTTCATTACAGATCAGGGAAGTGTTTGGCTTCACTTACTTTAGACGGTTCGAGTGATGTTTCTGGGACAGCTACGTCTGAGTGTCCATGTCCTGTTCGTGGGCGATACAGAGACGAGCTTCCCTCAGAGAAAGGTAGGCCTCCTCCTCGGATCGTAATAGTAAAACTTCCGTAGATATGATATGAGAGGTCTGGGCAAGATTAATAATGCAAAGTCAGTCAGCAACAACCACTGGGAAAGGCAGTTCACAGAAGCTCACCCTCTGGGCAGAGGCCGTTTGGCCCATCGTGCATGTACTAGCTCTTTGAAAGAGCTTTC
The DNA here is from genome assembly GCF_047496885.1 of Scyliorhinus torazame. NCBI lineage: Eukaryota > Metazoa > Chordata > Chondrichthyes > Carcharhiniformes > Scyliorhinidae > Scyliorhinus > Scyliorhinus torazame. Next base: position 126,214,547 of record NC_092727.1, read on the forward strand.
CAATTAGTTCCACTCCCCCTATTTTTACCCCAGATTTTGTGACGTTTTCAGCAAGTATTTAGCCAATTCCCTTTGGAAGAGTCTATTGAATCTCTTTCACCACTCCCTGAAGCAGTACACAAGATCTGCGTTGAAATGGGGTATCTAGAACAGTAAATGTTCATCCGCTATAGTGTGTCCCGATGCTGCATCCACACACACACCAACTTAAATCAGTACAACAGTCACTGCCACAGCCCATCAGACTGACCCCCACCTCCCACAGAAACTGCATCCCAACACAAACCCTGACCTGCACACCTCCCATCCTCCACACAGACTTGCAACCCACGTCCCCTACCCCCCCCCTCCCCAGCACAGACCCCACCCACAACCTCTGCCAAACACCATAGTCCCAACAACCAAAGCACCACCCCATCCAGATTAACACAGTCTCCATTCACCCACGCACAAACCCCACAACTCTCCAGCCTCCCAATTGCAGACTGCCAGCCACTTACTTTGGGAGTGGGAGTTCCGGGATGTGGTCTATCCGGACGAGCTGTCGGATTCGGAAACGACAAAGGTGCTGCAGGGACTTCACGTTGCTGAAGCGGAGACGGGATAGAGCAGCTGGACAGGAGTCGGGGGCAAACCTGTAAGCAAGAATGGTCAAGGAGTTTAGGTCAAAGCTGGATGACCGTGTGCTGGACTAAAGCATTGGGACGTTCCCAGGAGAACTAGAGAGATCAATAGAAATTGCATTTATAAGCACCCTGATCATAGTAAATGCAAGTTCAAATCTAAGCACTACAGCTGCAGAATTTAAATTAGTTAATTAAATGAATCTGGAATAAAAGCTGATGTCAGTAATGTTGG